>NC_138293.1:3297500-3360000 GCF_965601325.2 Salmo salar | reverse complement strand
TTTCTGTTGCAAAAATGTTTTTGCTACGACGTGCCAACTGAACACAATCCATTCTGAATGCCTATTTCTATTGTATCTACACCAGCCAGACCAAGCCAGCTTATTCCACACTGAACCACTTTCTACTGGAAGTGTTTCCCCTTACTCTTATTTTGAGGCGGGCCGCCACCAAGATCCGCCAAGCAAAACACATCTCACCTGTCGTAGACTAACTTTCACCGGGTACACGATATCCGACCCCTCCCTCCTAAAATGTGCATGTGGCTTGTCCTTAATGACGAACACAATATCAGCAGGGATCGTGTTGGGCGACTCGTCTCCTTCTCTAGGGAACGTGATCTTGGTTCCCTCCTTCCACCCTCTTTTAATCTCTATGGTGAGAATCTTATCCTCCGTCCTCATGGTCCGTCCGTCAGGGTTCATCCTCTTCCTGCTGATCTTCATCCTCTTGGTGCAACCGTGAAACACTTCCTCCAACGATACGCGCAGCTCGTGATGAATGGCCGGGTCCTGCTTCCTCCTCTGCTGCCCGCCGATCCCAACGTGGCGATCCCTAGGGAACCCGTTGAGATTAAACGAGGTGAACGAACCAAACGGGTCGTTGCCATCCACCTCCATGTCCTCGTCGTCCCCGCCGCCTGGACCGCGTCCGTTGGTCTTGCGACCGAAGAACATTTCGAAGGGGTTGGCGCCGCCGAAGAAGGTGGCGAAGGTGGCATGTGGGTCGCCATGGAACGTGTAAGATGTGAAGTTGCTGCCCTGTCCGTCTGGACCGTTGCCGGGGCCGCCACCTCCTTTGAGACCTGAGGGACAAAAAGGAGGAACAAGGAAGTCATCAACAGGTCAGATAATATAGATGACAACCTACTATGTACGGCACCAGACTGTAACGCCCTGGCCATAGAGAGGGTTTATTTTTTTTTGTTCTTTATTTTGGTTAGGCCAGGGTGTTACATTGGGTGGGCGTTCTATGTTCCTTTTTTTATGTTTTTTTGTATTTCTTTGTTTTGGGCCATGTGTGTGGCTCCCAATCAGGCACAGCTGAAGTTCGTTGTTGCTGATTGGATAGTCACACATAAGGAGCATGTTTTTCCTTTGGGTTTTGTGGGTAATTGTTTCTGTTTAGATATTTTCCTAACAGGACTGTTTTTGCTGTCGTGTTTTTGTTAATTTTTGTAGTGTTCTCTTTTGTTCTATTAAATTCCAAGATGAACACTAACTCCGCTGCACCTTGGTCAACTCTCTCTTCAGACAGCCGTTACACAGACATGGGTCAAATATCCTTGAAATCCTTGAGCTGTACTTGAGTTTGCCCGGTATAATAGAACCAATTGAATACTCCCAAAAAAGCACAACCTCCTAAATCAAGTATTCGGAAAGTATTGTGTATGTGATCTGTACAGTCATAGAATAACCATGCAGACTCTGTACCATGCAGGGGAAAAGGGGTTGCAAATCCTACATTGATGCTGCTCTAGTCAAACACTAAGTTCATGAGTCCAATAGCCCCATGTCAAGACGTCTGTCATATGGGACAGGTCAGTGGATTCGTCCTACGGGGGGAAAAAAATCTATGAAATGTCTGAAATGAAATTCACTACTGTAAGTCGCTCTGGATAAGAGCGTCTGCTAAATGACTAAAAATGTAAAAATGTTAAAAATGTCCTACAATGGCAAATCTGCTTTTTCCCCCCATCTGCTATTTGAACAGGTTATGATGCCTTCAGCTTGTAACATTATCCATATTGACATGTTCAATATTAATTCATGTAAATGACAGTAGCCTAAAGATAATACAATCTGACTTTTATTGTATTTCTGACCAGCCAACAGCCATGTGTACATATTACGCGCAGACCGATATGCCACCCTGACAACAGGGAAACATCTGCTTATTATCATAATTTATATGAATAAATAATAACGAGTGAAATGCTGTGGTCTCTTCAAACCAGTGTAGTTAAAATATCAATCTGTATGACTTGTATAATGGACAAGTCTATTACAACATGTTCTGTTGTTTGCTAAAGAATGGTGTGGATGAAATGACAAGAAACCCAGGCATTAATAAACATCTGAATGGGTGATATTATCCTACCTTCTTCTCCATACTGATCATATATCTCTCTTTTCTTCGGATCACTGAGGACATCATATGCCTCGGCGATCTCCTTGAATTTCTCCTCGGCGTTGGCCGCTTTGTTTTTGTCCGGGTGCCATTTCAGAGCCTGTTTTCTGTACGCTTTTTTAATATCCTCATCAGCCGCTCCTTTCACTATCCCCAGGATTTTATAATAATCTTTCCCCATAGTCCCCCCCCCCAGAAGCGGTCCCTCGCAGTAGCTAGAGAGAAGCTGCAGCTGTTAGTCTGATGGGGGAAATGATATCCAGGAGAGGAGAGACAAGAGAGAAGTTAATATGGCGGAAAGAGAAAACCTGAACCTAACCTCTTCTCTCTGCCACTCTAAACAACAATAGCTAGTAGATAGACACGGAGACAGAGGAGGTTGAATCGTGAGAAGCTAGAGAAAGAGATGTGATGTAGCGATGTTTAGAGTGGTTACTCAGCGCTGTGGATCCTGGGTTATTTATCCACCACCCTCCCCCCCGGTTAGACCCCCTTTAAATAGCTGTGGCTCCCTGTCCTGCGTTCGACCCACCGGCTTGCGTTGCTCGCTGTAATCCAGGGGCTCTTCAACCTAAAATGCTGCTGAAGCACGTCATTTCCCATATTCAGCAAAGATTCCGTTTTTTTTTATTTCTGTTTAAACACCCATCCACATGGAATTGACATCTCAACTTGAGTGAAAAGAACATGGTAGCCTACATAAAACAGTAATTACACTGTAACAACCGTGACAGGTTATTATAGGTCCTGTGGTTTGGTTAGAGGAGGACATTTTACATTTAAATTCTTAGTCATTTTAGCAGACGCTCTTATCCAGAGCGACTTACAGTAGTGAATACATACATTTCATTTCATGCATTCTTTTATTTTTGTATTTTTTTGTACTGGCCCCCGTGGGAATCGAACCCACAACCCTGACGTTGCAAACACCATGCTCTACCAACTGAGCCACACAGAAGGCCAATTTGAATTGAGAAATAGCCTAAATTTGGTGCCTTCCTGGTCAAATGATCAGCTACGGCTCGGAGGGGATCCATAACCAGAGGATAGGCCTCCTGTCAAGGCTTATAGACCTCTGACCTGTACCTACTGAGACAGACACTAACCTCTGACCTGTACCTACTGAGACAGACACTAACCTCTGACCTGTACCTACTGAGACAGATACTAACCTCTGACCTGTACCTACTGAGACAGACACTAACCTCTGACCTGTACCTACTGAGACAGACACTAACCTCTGACCTGTACCTACTGAGACAGATACTAACCTCTGACCTGTACCTACTGAGACAGACACTAACCTCTGACCTGTACCTACTGAGACAGACACTAACCTCTGACCTGTACCTAGTGAGACAGACACTAACCTCTGACCTGTACCTACTGAGACAGACACTAACCTCTGACCTGTACCTACTGAGACAGACACTAACCTCTGACCTGTACCTACTGAGACAGACAGACACTAACCTCTGACCTGTACCTACTGAGACAGACACTAACCTCTGACCTGTACCTACTGAGACAGACACTAACCTCTCACCTGTACCTACTGAGACAGACACTAACCTCTGACCTGTACCTACTGAGACAGACACTAACCTCTGACCTGTACCTACTGAGACAGACACTGACCTCTGACCTGTACCTACTGAGACAGACACTAACCTCTGACCTGTACCTACTGAGACAGACACTAACCTCTGACCTGTACCTACTGAGACAGACACTAACCTCTGACCTGTACCTACTGAGACAGACACTAACCTCTCACCTGTACCTACTGAGACAGATACTAACCTCTGACCTGTACCTACTGAGACAGACACTAACCTCTGACCTGTACCTACTGAGACAGACAGACACTAACCTCTGACCTGTACCTACTGAGACAGACACTAACCTCTGACCTGTACCTACTGAGACAGACTCTAACCTCTGACCTGTACCTACTGAGACAGACACTGACCTCTGACCTGTACCTACTGAGACAGACTCTAACCTCTGGGCCATAGGCCTACTAACCCTAAACTCTAACCCACACTGACCCACTGACTGTCCTTAAAATTATCAACTTGGATTAGCTAACACAACGTGCCAATGGAACACGGGACTGATGGTTGCTGATAATGGGCCTCTGTACGCCTATGTAGATATTCCATAAAAAAATCAGCCGTTTCCAGCTACAATAGTCATTTACAACATTAACAATGTCTACACTGTATTTCTGATCAATTTGATGTTATTTTAATGGACAAAAAAGTTGCTTTTCTTTCAAAAACAAAGGACATTTCTAAGTGACCCCAAACCTTTGAACGGAAGTGTATGTACTGTATTCTATCCTACTGTATTTAGTCTATGCCTCTCTGACATTGGTCATCCAAATATTTATATATACTTAATTCCATTCCTTTAGATTGTGTGTCTTGTTAGATATTACTGCACTGTCGGAGCTAGAAACACAAGCATTTCGCTACACCCACAATAACATCTGCTAAACACGTGTATGTGACAAATAAAATGGGATTTGATTTGATTTGATGGTAGCATCTGTTACAGAATGGGAGGCACTATCGAGGCACAGCACATTCTGGAAAGAAAAGATGTGTCAAATGTGGAGGGGAACATGATTACAGTGAATGTGGGAGCAATGTGAAGGTTAAGTGTTGTAATTGGTGGGGGGGGGAAACACAGCGCAGCATTTGGTGGATGCCAGGTGCAGAGAGAGAGAGAGAGACTGAGGAGAGGTTCACAGATATGAAACCAGTCATGATGTATCATATGCAGAGGCGGTAAGACAGATTGGTTGGCGCTACAGTGTGGAATGATGGGAGTTTACATGGACGCTCCTGTATAAAGTGGACCTTCTGTCTGACTGGTGCTTCTGCTGGTCCTGGTATTGTTTTCCGAGACCTGTTCCCGAAATCTTCAAGCTCAAGAACGTGAAGTGTCAAAGGAAACTTTGATAATGAAGTTGATAAGTTGACATCATAGCTTTTATTGGTAAGGTTATCAATTTGACTCGGGTTGTGAAAAGCAGAAATGTCAGGTTGAAGGTTATTGTGGAAACGACAAAAAAAAATATATATTGGGGGTAGCGTTTTTGGGGGGGGAGAGGGTGTGGTAGAAGTTAAGTAGGGATTTATTTTATTCATATTGTAGTATAGAATTGTGTAGATCATGATTAATCGTACATTCCAGCACAGTAGGTGGCGGCATGCACTTTAAACGTTTGTTTGCGGACCGCCGTGAAATCATCAAAGCTGTTCTACTGTGATATCAAGGTAGCAGCAAGCAGAATAATTCCGCCTTCTTCGTTTGACGGACGCATGACAGAGCCATTTCGGGAGATTTGTACGGCCTTTTTCTGCTGTGTCGCAGCACGCACAGCGACAGCAAATATAAGTCAACCAAGAGCACAGCCACAAGTCGTTTCCAACGGGAACACATGAGTCATAGTGGGCAGAACACGGAAGTGGGTGGGCAGAGCCAAGCACACGTTAGCGAGATCCTATTGGGCGCGTTCTAACATTGATCTGCATATTTCCGTTAGGGAACGCCTCCTTTGTGCAGTGCGCATGTGCGTTAACTCAATTCGCCTTTGCACTCCTTCTAAACAACGATTTAAAAATAAAACTTTTTTTTTTGCAATGGGTAAAGTCTACAAAACTTAATAAATTATGTTCATAACATATGATAGTTTTGAGAACAGAAAGCTATATTTAGATCAAATGTTTCATCGATGAGAAAATGTGTAGAATATCGGCCAAAATCAATCTTCTGCCACTACCGGCCAGTGGGCTTCCTCCCACTACCATATTTGGGAGTGGAAACGCTGAAGCCGGATGCTTCAAATTTATACATCCGGTGAAGAAAAAAAAAAGATCTGCATCCTTGTTCTATATATGTGACGTCAGGATCTTTTCCGTTGAGAACGGCCATTTTCTCTCTCCGGATTTAACAATTTGCTAACAAATATGGCTGACTATTCAAACGTGGCTCCGCCGTCGGGAAATGGCGCAGGAATGAACGACGCTTTTAAAGACGCACTTCAGCGAGCTAGACAGGTAAAACAAAAAATAAGATAAAATAATACATTTAACATTTGCTAGCTAAAAGGCGTCGAAATTGATAGTCGTCAAAGCAATCAACACTAGTCCAAAAACCTTTCAGCTCGGGAACTTACCAACGAACCCATATGCGGCCTTCTGGAAGTTGGTTGTCGGTACAAAGCCAAAGAAATGTAGCTAAGTGTATTTTAATCAGCTAATTAACCAGGTATTACTAACTAATTTAGCTATCTGGTTCAACGTGATTTCGTTCGTCTTTGAATTGATCAACTAACCACCTACTGTACATGTTGATAGCCTTTTCTATAAGGGGGAGGGGGGGGGGGGGGGGGGGTTGTAAAATCTTATTAACAAAACTGTAAACCAAGTTAGCGTTAGCTAGCTACCATAACCATATTCCCTTTTTCAAAGTCTCCATTGTATTGGTAAGAAATGCTGTTGAAATCAGTGGAGTGTGATTTGTGTGTAAAATGAATCACAAAACTCATCCCATGCCCTCATAACTCTGCGTAGTTAGGTAAGTTGCGCGGAGTTAACTAATTAGTATATGCAGTTTATGCAAGTTTTGGCTAACCTAATTTGAAAACAGTTAACTAAAGAAGTTGTGGTGGTGTTGTCGAGGAGCCTAGTTAAGATTGGAACTGGAACTGAGTGTTTTTTTGTGTGTGTTTCCAGATTGCGGCTAAGATTGGGGGGGACGGCGTCCCCTCCGCGGCGCCCTCAGGCAATGAGTTTGGATATGGAGGCCAGAAGCGACCCCTTGAAGATGCCGGTGAGTACGGTAGGCTACCCCCCCCACTCATTTCATACGGTAGGCTACCCCCCCCCCCAACTCATTTCATACGGTAGGCTACCCCCCCCACTCATTTCATACGGTAGGCTACCCCCCCCCAACTCATTTCATACGGTAGGCTACCCCCCCCTCCCAACTCATTTCATACGGTAGGCTACCCCCCCCCCAACTCATTTCATACGGTAGTCTACCCCCCCCCAACTCATTTCATACGGTAGGCTACCCCCCCCACTCATTTCATACGGTAGGCTACCCCCCCCCAACTCATTTCATACGGTAGGCTACCCCCCCCCAACTCATTTCATACGGTAGGCTACCCCCCCCCACTCATTTCATACGGTAGGCTACCCCCCCCCAACTCATTTCATACGGTAGGCTACCCCCCCCTCCCAACTCATTTCATACGGTAGGCTACCCCCCCCCCAACTCATTTCATACGGTAGTCTACCCCCCCCCAACTCATTTCATACGGTAGGCTACCCCCCCCACTCATTTCATACGGTAGGCTACCCCCCCAACTCATTTCATACGGTAGGCTACCCCCCCCCCAACTCATTTCATACGGTAGGCTACCCCCCCCCAACTCATTTCATACGGTAGGCTACCCCCCCCAACTCATTTCATACGGTAGGCTACCCCCCCCCCCAACTCATTTCATACAGTAGGCTACCCCCCCCCACTCATTTCATACGGTAGGCTACCCCCCCCCCCCCACTCATTTCATACGGTAGGCTACCCCCCCCCCCCACTCATTTCATACGGTAGGCTACCCCCCCCACTCATTTCATACGGTAGGCTACCCCCCCCACTCATTTCATACGGTAGGCTACCCCCCCCAACTCATTTCATACGGTAGGCTACCCCCACACTCATTTCATACGGTAGGCTACCCCCCCCCACTCATTTCATACGGTAGGCTACCCCCCCCACTCATTTCATACGGTAGGCTACCCCCCCCCACTCATTTCATACGGTAGGCTACCCCCCCCCACTCATTTCATACGGTAGGCTACCCCCCCCCCCACTCATTTCATACGGTAGGCTACCCCCCCCCCACTCATTTCATACGGTAGGCTACCCCCCCCACTCATTTCATACGGTAGGCTACCCCCCCCCACTCATTTCATACGGTAGAATACCCCCCCCCCACTCATTTCATACGGTAGGCTACCCCCCCACTCATTTCATACGGTAGGCTACCCCCCCCCCCACTCATTTCATACGGTAGGCTACCCCCCCACTCATTTCATACGGTAGGCTACCCCCCCCCACTCATTTCATACGGTAGGCTACCCCCCCCCCCCACTCATTTCATACGGTAGGCTACCCCCCCCCCCACTCATTTCATACGGTAGGCTACCCCCCCACTCATTTCATACGGTAGGCTACCCCCCCCACTCATTTCATACGGTAGGCTACCCCCCCCACTCATTTCATACGGTAGTCTACCCCCCCCACTCATTTCATACGGTAGTCTACCCCCCCCCACTCATTTCATACGGTAGGCTACCCCCCCACTCATTTCATACGGTAGGCTACCCCCCCACTCATTTCATACGGTAGGCTACCCCCCCCACTCATTTCATACGGTAGGCTACCCCCCCCACTCATTTCATACGGTAGGCTACCCCCCCCACTCATTTCATACGGTAGGCTACCCCCCCCACTCATTTCATACGGTAGGCTACCCCCCCCACTCATTTCATACCTCCATATCTATATTGATCCATCACTTGCCTGTCTGATTGTGCTTTTGCCTACTCTATTGTCAAGACAGTTGGTGTGTAAAAGTAAACCAAACAAGTGGTTCAGTACCTATTGCTGTTTTGGGGTCTTTTGCTACAGAGGGGGAATATTTTGTTTAAGAAAATACAGTGTTAGTTATTCCCTTTTCCATATATGAGTCATATAATGTTTGATGAGAACACTATTCCTGAAAGACATACACAAGGGTCACTGCGAACAAGACAGTAATAAAGCCACTAATATACTGACAGACAAGGATTGTCACACAAATATGCATAGTTCATCTTTTTAAATGAGAAATCAAATCATTCTATTGGTCACATTCACATATTTTAGCAGATGTTATTGTAGGTGTAGGGAAATGCTTGTGTTCCTAGCTCAAACTGTTCAGTAATATCTAACAATTCATACCAATACACAAATCTAAAAGTAAAAAGAATGGAAAGAATAAGTATTAGGATGAACAATGTATGAGTGGCATTGACTAAATAGACTAGAATAGTGTTTATGTATGTGAACATTAAGTGACTACAGTTCCATTATTGAAGTGGCCAGTGATTCCATGTTTGTGTATACAGGGCAGCAGCCTCTAATGTGCACGGTTGAGTAACCAGGTGGTGGCTGTTTAACAGTCTGATGGCCTTGAGATAGAAGCTGTTTTTCACTCTCTCCCAGCTTTGATGCACCTGTACTGACCTCGCCTCCTGGATGATAGCGGGGTGAACAGGCAGTGGCT
This sequence comes from Salmo salar, assembly GCF_965601325.2. Taxonomy (NCBI): domain Eukaryota; kingdom Metazoa; phylum Chordata; class Actinopteri; order Salmoniformes; family Salmonidae; genus Salmo; species Salmo salar. The sequence goes on along the minus strand of NC_138293.1, from coordinate 3,350,524 downwards.
CGGGTGGTTGTTGTCCTTGATGATCTTTTTAGCCTTCCTGTGATATCGGGTGGTGTATGTGCCCTGGAGGGCAGGTAGTTTGCCCCCGGTGAAGTGTTGGCCAGACCGCACCACCCTCTGGAGAGCCCTGCGGTTGCGGATGGTGCAATTGCTATTTCAGGCGGTGATACAGCCTGACAGGATGCTTGCAGTTGTGCATCTGTAAAAGTTTGTCAAGGTTTTAGGTGACAAGCCAAATTTCTTAGACCTCCTGAAGTCAACGATCAGTTTTGTTGAGGGAGAGGTTATTTTCCTGGCCCTACTCCAACAGGGCCCTCACCACCTCCCTGTAGGCCCTCGTCATTGTTGGTAATCAGGCTGTTGTGTCGTCTGCAAACTTGATGATTGAGTTGGAGGCGTGCGTGGCCACGCAGTCATGGGTAAACAGGGAGTAAAGGAGGGGGCTGAGAACGCACCGTTGTGGGGCCCCAGGGTTGAGGATCAGCGACGTGGAGATGTTGTTTCCTACCCTCACCACCTGGGGGCGGCCCGTTAGGAAGTCCAGGAACCAATTGCAAAGGGCCGGGTTCAGACCTAGGGTCCCGAGCTTAATGATGACCTTGGAGGGCACTATGGTGTTGAATGCTGAGCTGTAGTCAATGAACCGCCTTCTGACGTAGGTATTCCTCTTGTCCGTTTGGGATAGGGCAGGGCAATGTCGGTTGCGTCGTCTGTGGATCTATTGAGGCGGTAAGCAAATTGAAGTGAGTCTAGGGTGTAAGGTAGAGGTGATATTAACTAGCCTCAACGCACTTCATGATGACAGAAGTGAGTGCCATGTGGCGATAGTCATTTAAGTTGAGTTACCTTCTGCTTTCTTGGGTACAGGAACAATAGTGGACGTTTTGAAGCATGTGGAGACAGCAGACTGGGATAAGGGAGAGATTGAATATGTCCGTAAACACTCCAGCCAGTCGGTCTGCACATGCTTTGAGGACGCGGCTTGGATTGCAGGCTGGGACAGCAGCCCTGCGAGGGTTAACACGCTTAAATGTCTTATTCACGTTGACCACGGAGAACGAGAGCCCACAATCCTTGGTAGCAGGCCGCGTTGGTGGCACTGTGTTATCCTCATAGCGGGCGCGTTCTGTTTTGGATTTTTTTATAATGGTTACTGTGGGAACAACATCCCCCTAAACACTTCCTGATGAACTCAGTCACTGTGTCCGTGTCTATGTTATTCTCAGAGGCTACCCGGAACACATCCTAGTCCGCGTGATCAAAACAATCTGGAAGCATGGATTCCGACCGGTCTGACCACCGTTGAATAGTCGTTTTTCCATAAAGCATACACTCCGCCTTCTTCCCGGAGAGTTCTTTATTCCTGTCTGTGCGACGTACTGAGAACCCAGCTGGCTGTATGGATGGGGACCGTATATCCCAAGAGCCATGTTTCCGTGAAACCGAGTATGTTACAGTCCCTGATGTCTCTCCGGAAGGAGATCCTCGCCCTGAGCTTGTCTACTTTATTATCCAGAGACTGAACATTTAGAGTGTAATATCTTCAGGAGCGGTGGATGGTGTGCGCGCCTCCTGAGTCGGACTAGAAGTCCACTCCGAATACCTCTCCTCCGCCAGCGGCGTCTTGGAGCAGCCTCTGGTTTAAGTTACATTTGCCCTCGGAGGTACGAACAAAGGATCCAATTCAGGACGGTTGTAATGCTGGTGCGTTACCGCCTCTCGAATATCCTGAAGTTATTTCCGGATGTATGTAATAACACAAACGTTCTGGGCTAATAATGTAAGAAATGCCACTTTTTAAAAACAAACGACAAAAAAACACTGCAAAGTTGCTTAGTAGCTCGAAGCAGCGCTGCCATCTTACCCAAAATCCAGAGACTTCGAAGGGATTCCTTACATTGAAACTAGTTCAGTGGAGTTCGCCCATCTCCGCTGTTGTGATAGTCGGATATATAAAATACTTATAAAAAATGTTTGCCTATGGGAAGGGATGAGCTCTGCTTTCTCAGGCCCTTTCTAGAAATAACCATTAGGCATTTAAGCCAAACTGAGTTGTTTAAACCTCGTGGTTCTGTATTTATATAGAATTGTGTATAGTAGGACGTGGGATATATACTGATGGTCGACAGGGCGATTATAGTCCGCTTAGCGGCGGGGCGATTGTAGTCCGCTTAGCGGCGGGGCGATTGTAGTCCGCTTAGCGGCGGGGCGATTGTAGTCCGCTTAGCGGCGGGGCGATTGTAGTCCGCTTAGCGGCGGGGCGATTGTGGTCCGCTTAGCGGCGGGGCGATTGTGGTCCGCTTAGCGGCGGGGCGATTGTGGTCCGCTTAGCGGCGGGGCGATTGTAGTCCGCTTAGCGGCGGGGCGATTGTAGTCCGCTTAGCGGCGGGGCGATTGTAGTCCGCTTAGCGGCGGGGCGATTGTAGTCCGCTTAGCGGCGGGGCGATTGTAGTCCGCTTAGCGGCGGGGCGATTGTAGTCCGCTTAGCGGCGGGGCGATTGTAGTCCGCTTAGAAAGGATTTCCTGACTTTGCTTTAATTTCCTTCTTTGTTATTCGTTGCTGTTAACAGACTTGGTTAAGTTCTATATTCCTTTTTTAGGCAGGATAAAATCCCATGTCGTTGTATTCAGATATGCCCCGTTTTGTTCTTCAGCAATGATCTGTTTAAATTCTATGGCTCGAAAGCTTTGCATTTAGCAGGGGGATTTTCACCTATGTCATAAACCGGGAACCCTTGCTTTTGCCCTTTAAAAAAATATATATATATATATTTATTTATTTATTTTCAGTAGTTATGTTTCTAGAAAATACTATTTCTATACCATGTCGCACAGGTAGTGATGTCAAAAGGCTATTTTTCTTTCCAGAAGTATGAGCCCTCCCCAACTCTGCGGATGGTTGACAGGGCTTTAACTCTCTGTCTTCATCTCTATAAACGACAGTCTCCTCTTCTCCTTTCAGACCAACCGGAGACCAAGAAGGTGGCGCCTAACGACTGTGAGTAATCTGTTAAACCAGGGACCTACCACATTATCACCGTACTTCGCTACGCGATATCACATTTTATTCAGATTCACACAATTTCTGTATGTATCGCGATTCGATGTTCCAGACATCTTGTTCACCATGTGTCTGCAGCAGAGGGACAAAGGGAGAGACGATGAGAAAACAACAAGCTTTGACCAGTCATGGAACTAAAAGTGCTGAAATCAAACTGGCTTCCTATTTAAATAAAACAAGGAAAAATGTTAGTTTTCTGGTGCAGAAAACTAGCGACAAAATGATATTGTCAAAAATAATATCCTGTTAAGTGGCTATCGAATGTTGTCCCCTTATCTCTAGCTCGCTGTTAAAGGGCAGGTGTAGGGTGTCCTGTCTAGACTAACCATTAAGGACCAATGTATGGGTAAAGGAATCAGGACAGGTGTAGGGTGTCCTGTCTAGACTAACCATTTTTAAGTGTTTTTTAGTGTTTCAGTCTTTGGTAGCAGGATTACAAGATTGTGTTATATTTATCCACCAAATGGATGTTTTATTTAAGAGTAAAGTTCTTAGGGCTCTCTCTCCTGATGTCTGTGAGTTCTGTTATACTCTCAGACATCATTCAAACAGTTTTAGAAACTTTAGGGTGTTTTCTATCCAAATATACTAATAATATGCAAATATTTGACTCTGGGCCCGAGTATTAGGCAGTTTACTCTGGGCACGCTTTTCATCCGAAATCGAAAATACTGCCCCCTATACCCCAGAGGGTTTCTGTTGGTACACCTAGGCAGGGTCCTATTTTCAGCTTAGCTTCCTGTTCTACTTCCTGTCAGTTACGGTTATTTTACCTACAACACCAGGGTGTTTCTTCATCAGTGGGTCCTCTATCTGATTTTTTTAAATAAATTTTTGTCTTTTGGTTTCCTCATTGCAGCGTTCTCAGCAGCGATGGGTATGGGAGGAATGGGAGGTGGAGGAATGGGAGGTGGAGGAATGGGAGGTGGAGGAATGGGAGGTGGAGGAATGGGAGGTGGAGGAGGATCACGGTCGTCGTCAGAGGAGTTCAAGGTTCCTGATGGGATGGTTGGATTCAGTAAGTACAAACTAGAGTCTTGCATGAGTTTTAATTTGATTTTTTAATACCCAAACCCTACCCATTGCTCGCTATGTTATTTAAGCCCTACCCTGGTCTGATTCGCTTCTGCTAAATGTTAAGCTCGGAAAACCTGGAAATATTGGCATTTCCTTCCTTTAGTAAATCTATTAGCTGCTCATCTCTTATCATTTGCTCCCAGCTCGGCTCTGGGTCTGAGTATCCATAGCAACGGTTCCGGTTGGGCCTGCTCAGAACTCCCGACAAGAACATTTTACTTCTTCTGTGTTTTGACCTACCTTCCCCCTAAACCCAATGTAATTTAATATCAGGGTTCTGTTGGCTAGCAGAGCTTTTCTCACACACACACACACACACACACACACACACACACACCGTGCGGATGGACGTTGGGGGTTGACAAATCTTCTCTAACCCCAGTTATTGGAAGAGGAGGAGAACAGATATCGCGTATGCAACAGGAGTCAGGCTGCAAAATTCAGATCGCACCCGGTAAGGTTTCCTGTACATACTGATCTCATTTCCTGTAATAATGTTTACCATTTAGCAGGCACCTTTTTTCTCTTCCATATAACCTTGTGTTGTTTGTTACACCGACCTGTAAACTGAGTGTGTTTCCAGGTCGTTAGACTCGTGACCCCTTTGTCATAATTGGTTCATTTGAACTGTCCTGTTAATCTCTGTGTTGTAGACAGTGGAGGTATGCCTGATAGGTCGGTGACACTGACCGGATCCCCAGACTCCATACAGTACGTATAGTTCTCCTGCGGTCTCTCCTCTCCAGCCCCTCTGTTCTCCAGCCCCTCTGTTCTCCAGCCCCCGCCCCTCTGTTCTCCAGCCCCCGCCCCTCTGTTCTCCAGCCCCCGCCCCTCTGTTCTCCAGCCCCCGCCCCTCTGTTCTCCAGCCCCCGCCCCTCTGTTCTCCAGCCCCCGCCCCTCTGTTCTCCAGCCCCCGCCCCTCTGTTCTCCAGCCCCCGCCCCTCTGTTCTCCAGCCCCCGCCCCTCTGTTCTCCAGCCCCCGCCCCTCTGTTCTCCAGCCCCAGCCCCTCTGTTCTCCAGCCCCAGCCCCTCTGTTCTCCAGCCCCAGCCCCTCTGTTCTCCAGCCCCAGCCCCTCTGTTCTCCAGCCCCAGCCCCTCTGTTCTCCAGCCCCAGCCCCTCTGTTCTCCCAGCCCCAGCCCCTCTGTTCTCCCAGCCCCTCTGTTCTCCCAGCCCCTCTGTTCTCCCAGCCCCTCTGTTCTCCCAGCCCCTCTGTTCTCCCAGCCCCTCTGTTCTCCCAGCCCCTCTGTTCTCCCAGCCCCTCTGTTCTCCCAGCCCCTCTGTTCTCCCAGCCCCTCTGTTCTCCCAGCCCCTCTGTTCTCCCAGCCCCTCTGTTCTCCCAGCCCCTCTGTTCTCCCAGCCCCTCTGTTCTCCCAGCCCCTCTGTTCTCCCAGCCCCTCTGTTCTCCCAGCCCCTCTGTTCTCCCAGCCCCTCTGTTCTCCCAGCCCCTCTGTTCTCCCAGCCCCTCTGTTCTCCCAGCCCCTCTGTTCTCCCAGCCCCTCTGTTCTCCCAGCCCCTCTGTTCTCCCAGCCCCTCTGTTCTCCAGCCCCCGCCCCTCTGTTCTCCAGCCCCCGCCCCTCTGTTCTCCAGCCCCCGCCCCTCTGTTCTCCAGCCCCCGCCCCTCTGTTCTCCAGCCCCCGCCCCTCTGTTCTCCAGCCCCCGCCCCTCTGTTCTCCAGCCCCCGCCCCTCTGTTCTCCAGCCCCCGCCCCTCTGTTCTCCAGCCCCAGCCCCTCTGTTCTCCAGCCCCAGCCCCTCTGTTCTCCAGCCCCAGCCCCTCTGTTCTCCAGCCCCAGCCCCTCTGTTCTCCAGCCCCTCTGTTCTCCAGCCCCAGCCCCTCTGTTCTCCAGCCCCTCTGTTCTCCAGCCCCTCTGTTCTCCCAGCCCCTCTGTTCTCCCAGCCCCTCTGTTCTCCCAGCCCCTCTGTTCTCCCAGCCCCTCTGTTCTCCCAGCCCCTCTGTTCCCCCGCCCCCCCCCCCGCCCCTCTGTTCTCCCGCCCCTCTGTTCTCCCGCCCCCCCCCGCCCCTCTGTTCTCCCGCCCCCCCCGCCCCTCTGTTCCCCCCGCCCCTCTGTTCCCCCCGCCCCTCTGTTCTCCCAGCCCCTCTGGTCCCCCCGCCCCTCTGTTCTCCCAGCCCCCGCCCCTCTGTTCCCCCAGCCCCTCTGTTCTCCCAGCCCCTCTGTTCCCCCCCCGCCCCTCTGTTCTCCCAGCCCCCGCCCCTCTGTTCCCCCCGCCCCTCTGTTCCCCCCGCCCCTCTGTTCTCCCAGCCCCCGCCCCTCTGTTCCCCCCGCCCCTCTGTTCCCCCCGCCCCTCTGTTCTCCCAGCCCCTCTGGTGACATTACATTAGTTGGTAGTTCCACTGCCGTAGTTGTGTCCCTCGTCAGACACCGTAGCTGACTGTCTTTGCCCCTGATGTGGTGTTACCCGGCTGTGTCTTTTGTAGTAAGGCCCATAGTCCCACTGTCCATGCAGATGGTTTTGTAGTAAGGCCCATAGTCCCACTGTCCATGCAGATGGTTTTGTAGTAAGGCCCATAGTCCCACTGTCCATGCAGATGGTTTTGTAGTAAGGCCCATAGTCCCACTGTCCATGCAGATGGTTTTGTAGTAGGGCCCATAGTCCCACTGTCCATGCAGATGGTTTTGTAGTAAGGCCCATAGTCCCACTGTCCATGCAGATGGTTTTGTAGTAAGGCCCATAGTCCCACTGTCCATGCAGATGGTTTTGTAGTAAGGCCCATAGTCCCACTGTCCATGCAGATGGTTTTGTAGTAAGGCCCATAGTCCCACTGTCCATGCAGATGGTTTTGTAGTAAGGCCCATAGTCCCACTGTCCATGCAGATGGTTTTGTAGTAAGGGCCCATAGTCCCACTGTCCATGCAGATGGTTTTGTAGTAAGGCCCATAGTCCCACTGTCCATGCAGATGGTTTTGTAGTAAGGCCCATAGTCCCACTGTCCATGCAGATGGTTTTGTAGTAGGGCCCATAGTCCCACTGTCCATGCAGATGGTTTTGTAGTAAGGGCCCATAGTCCCACTGTCCATGCAGATGGTTTTGTAGTAAGGGCCCATAGTCCCACTGTCCATGCAGATGGTTTTGTAGTAAGGCCCATAGTCCCACTGTCCATGCAGATGGTTTTGTAGTAAGGCCCATAGTCCCACTGTCCATGCAGATGGTTTTGTAGTAAGGCCCATAGTCCCACTGTCCATGCAGATGGTTTTGTAGTAAGGCCCATAGTCCCACTGTCCATGCAGATGGTTTTGTAGTAGGGCCCATAGTCCCACTGTCCATGCAGATGGTTTTGTAGTAAGGCCCATAGTCCCACTGTCCATGCAGATGGTTTTGTAGTAAGGCCCATAGTCCCACTGTCCATGCAGATGGTTTTGTAGTAAGGCCCATAGTCCCACTGTCCATGCAGATGGTTTTGTAGTAAGGCCCATAGTCCCACTGTCCATGCAGATGGTTTTGTAGTAAGGCCCATAGTCCCACTGTCCATGCAGATGGTTTTGTAGTAAGGCCCATAGTCCCACTGTCCATGCAGATGGTTTTGTAGTAAGGCCCATAGTCCCACTGTCCATGCAGATGGTTTTGTAGTAAGGCCCATAGTCCCACTGTCCATGCAGATGGTTTTGTAGTAAGGCCCATAGTCCCACTGTCCATGCAGATGGTTTTGTAGTAAGGCCCATAGTCCCACTGTCCATGCAGATGGTTTTGTAGTAGGGCCCATAGTCCCACTGTCCATGCAGATGGTTTTGTAGTAGGGCCCATAGTCCCACTGTCCATGCAGATGGTTTTGTAGTAAGGCCCATAGTCCCACTGTCCATGCAGATGGTTTTGTAGTAAGGCCCATAGTCCCACTGTCCATGCAGATGGTTTTGTAGTAAGGCCCATAGTCCCACTGTCCATGCAGATGGTTTTGTAGTAAGGCCCATAGTCCCACTGTCCATGCAGATGGTTTTGTAGTAAGGCCCATAGTCCCACTGTCCATGCAGATGGTTTTGTAGTAAGGCCCATAGTCCCACTGTCCATGCAGATGGTTTTGTAGTAAGGCCCATAGTCCCACTGTCCATGCAGATGGTTTTGTAGTAAGGCCCATAGTCCCACTGTCCATGCAGATGGTTTTGTAGTAGGGCCCATAGTCCCACTGTCCATGCAGATGGTTTTGTAGTAGGGCCCATAGTCCCACTGTCCATGCAGATGGTTTTGTAGTAAGGCCCATAGTCCCACTGTCCATGCAGATGGTTTTGTAGTAAGGCCCATAGTCCCACTGTCCATGCAGATGGTTTTGTAGTAAGGGCCCATAGTCCCACTGTCCATGCAGATGGTTTTGTAGTAAGGCCCATAGTCCCACTGTCCATGCAGATGGTTTTGTAGTAGGGCCCATAGTCCCACTGTCCATGCAGATGGTTTTGTAGTAGGGCCCATAGTCCCACTGTCCATGCAGATGGTTTTGTAGTAAGGCCCATAGTCCCACTGTCCATGCAGATGGTTTTGTAGTAGGGCCCATAGTCCCACTGTCCATGCAGATGGTTTTGTAGTAAGGGCCCATAGTCCCACTGTCCATGCAGATGGTTTTGTAGTAAGGCCCATAGTCCCACTGTCCATGCAGATGGTTTTGTAGTAAGGCCCATAGTCCCACTGTCCATGCAGATGGTTTTGTAGTAAGGCCCATAGTCCCACTGTCCATGCAGATGGTTTTGTAGTAAGGCCCATAGTCCCACTGTCCATGCAGATGGTTTTGTAGTAAGGCCCATAGTCCCACTGTCCATGCAGATGGTTTTGTAGTAAGGCCCATAGTCCCACTGTCCATGCAGATGGTTTTGTAGTAAGGGCCCATAGTCCCACTGTCCATGCAGATGGTTTTGTAGTAAGGCCCATAGTCCCACTGTCCATGCAGATGGTTTTGTAGTAAGGCCCATAGTCCCACTGTCCATGCAGATGGTTTTGTAGTAAGGCCCATAGTCCCACTGTCCATGCAGATGGTTTTGTAGTAAGGCCCATAGTCCCACTGTCCATGCAGATGGTTTTGTAGTAAGGCCCATAGTCCCACTGTCCATGCAGATGGTTTTGTAGTAGGGCCCATAGTCCCACTGTCCATGCAGATGGTTTTGTAGTAAGGCCCATAGTCCCACTGTCCATGCAGATGGTTTTGTAGTAAGGCCCATAGTCCCACTGTCCATGCAGATGGTTTTGTAGTAGGGCCCATAGTCCCACTGTCCATGCAGATGGTTTTTGTAGTAAGGCCCATAGTCCCACTGTCCATGCAGATGGTTTTGTAGTAAGGCCCATAGTCCCACTGTCCATGCAGATGGTTTTGTAGTAAGGGCCCATAGTCCCACTGTCCATGCAGATGGTTTTGTAGTAAGGCCCATAGTCCCACTGTCCATGCAGATGGTTTTGAATTAAGGCCCATAGTCCCACTGTCCATGCAGATGGTTTTGTAGTAAGGCCCATAGTCCCACTGTCCATGCAGATGGTTTTGTAGTAGGGCCCATAGTCCCACTGTCCATGCAGATGGTTTTGTAGTAGGGCCCATAGTCCCACTGTCCATGCAGATGGTTTTGTAGTAGGGCCCATAGTCCCACTGTCCATGCAGATGGTTTTGTAGTAAGGCCCATAGTCCCACTGTCCATGCAGATGGTTTTGTAGTAAGGCCCATAGTCCCACTGTCCATGCAGATGGTTTTGTAGTAAGGCCCATAGTCCCACTGTCCATGCAGATGGTTTTGTAGTAAGGCCCATAGTCCCACTGTCCATGCAGATGGTTTTGTAGTAAGGCCCATAGTCCCACTGTCCATGCAGATGGTTTTGTAGTAGGGCCCATAGTCCCACTGTCCATGCAGATGGTTTTGTAGTAGGGCCCATAGTCCCACTGTCCATGCAGATGGTTTTGTAGTAAGGCCCATAGTCCCACTGTCCATGCAGATGGTTTTGTAGTAGGGCCCATAGTCCCACTGTCCATGCAGATGGTTTTGTAGTAGGGCCCATAGTCCCACTGTCCATGCAGATGGGTTTTTTTTTTGTCCCCAACCAGAGCTGCCAAGAGGCTGCTGACGGAGATCGTTGATAAGGGTCGTCCTGCACCAGCCTTCCACCACAACGACGACGGCGGCGGCGGCGGCCCCGGTATGTCTGTTCAGGAGATGCTGGTTCCTGCCTCCAAGGCTGGCCTGGTCATCGGGAAGGGAGGAGAGACCATCAAACAGCTGCAGGAGCGAGCCGGAGTCAAAATGGTGATGATCCAGGAAGGACCTCAAAACACTGGCGCAGACAAACCTCTACGCATCTCAGGCGAACCTTTTAAAGTCCAGGTGAGTGGTGCTGAGAGGACTGGTGTTAGTGGTGCTGAGAGGACTGGTGTTAGTGGTGCAGAGAGGACTGGTGTTAGTGGTGCTGAGAGGACTGGTGTTAGTGGTGCAGAGAGGACTGGTGTTAGTGGTGCTGAGAGGACTGGTGTTAGTGGTGCAGAGAGGACTGGTGTTAGTGGTGCTGAGAGGACTGGTGTTAGTGGTGCAGAGAGGACTGGTGTTAGTGGTGCTGAGAGGACTGGTGTTAGTGGTGCTGAGAGGACTGGTGTTAGTGGTGCAGAGAGGACTGGTGTTAGTGGTGCTGAGAGGACTGGTGTTGGTGGTGCTGAGAGGACTGGTGTTAGTGGTGCAGAGAGGACTGGTGTTAGTGGTGCAGAGAGGACTGGTGTTAGTGGTGCAGAGAGGACTGGTGTTAGTGGTGCTGAGAGGACTGGTGTTAGTGGTGCAGAGAGGACTGGTGTTAGTGGTGCAGAGAGGACTGGTGTTAGTGGTGCAGAGAGGACTGGTGTTAGTGGTGCAGAGAGGACTGGTGTTAGTGGTGCAGAGAGGACTGGTGTTAGTGGTGCAGAGAGGACTGGTGTTAGTGGTGCAGAGAGGACTGGTGTTAGTGGTGCAGAGAGGACTGGTGTTAGTGGTGCAGAGAGGACTGGTGTTAGTGGTGCAGAGAGGACTGGTGTTAGTGGTGCAGAGAGGACTGGTGTTAGTGGTGCAGAGAGGACTGGTGTTAGTGGTGCAGAGAGGACTGGTGTTAGTGGTGCAGAGAGGACTGGTGTTAGTGGTGCAGAGAGGACTGGTGTTGGTGGTGCTGAGAGGACTGGTGTTGGTGGTGCTGAGAGGACTGGTGTTGGTGGTGCAGAGAGGACTGGTGTTGGTGGTGCAGAGAGGACTGGTGTTGGTGGTGCTGAGAGGACTGGTGTTGGTGGTGCAGAGAGGACTGGTGTTGGTGGTGCAGAGAGGACTGGTGTTGGTGGTGCAGAGAGGACTGGTGTTAGTGGTGCAGAGAGGACTGGATGCCCGTCGACCGGTTTGCTGGGCGCCTGGCGTATGCCTGCGTTTACACAAGCAGCTCAATTCGAATCTTTTGCCACTAATTAGGAAAACAGGTGTTGAGCTACCCATGATACCTGACTGGTGCTGTCACCTGAACGAGGTGCCTGTCATGTTGACTGGCCTCCTCTCTGCTCCTTCAGCAAGCCAAAGACATGGTGATGGAGCTGATCAGAGAACAGGGCTTCAGGGAGCAGAGAGGAGAGTACGGATCCAGGATGGGAGGAGGCGGAGGAGGAGGAGGAGGAGGAGAGGGCCTGGATGTAAGTCTACAGTAACATTCACACTGACTTCACTGCCACACAATGTATTCAGTGGACTCTGCGACTCAACCAGCAGCACTGCAGGTATTAAGCTTGCAGCGTCTCGCCGTTTTTCAGTACGAACGTCAGTTTGTCAAGATTGGACCTGCCGTCTGTGTTGGGAGGGGACTATGTGACGGCATGCTTTAATTTTAATGTGTCCGTTTATCTGCCAGGGCCAGGGCTCGGTTTCCTGTTTGCGATGAAAATTAGATTTCGTGAGTGAATTTTTTTTAATTAACGATGCCTCTTTCCTACAACGGCCCCGAGGATGTAACATGTGTTTTCCCAGAACACCACACTGAGAGAAGGTTCACTAAGTGTGTCGTTGAGGCGTAGTGTTGATACTGACAGGATGGAAAGAAAAGCGATCGCTGTTCTCAGATCAGCTTTCACAGTTCAAAATCTGACCTTTTTTAACATTTAGAATTATTTCACATAAACTGACAATGGATCAGCTGCTAGAGAGAGATTACCAGCTATGGCTGCAAGTATTGAGGCGGCTTATTCTAATGCGTATCCAATTAAAATGCTCTAAATCCCTGATTTGGCACGTCATTGTGTTCACGTTAGGATACACATCATAAGATTGAGACTAATTACAGATAGTAGCCTACAAGTAACAAAGTAGAACTCAATTGAATGAACATGAAATGTATTTCGATATGATTTGAAATAGGAATATATAGCTTGCTGTGTATTTTAATGCAGTCATCTCGGGTTTTATTTGAAGCGTATTATTATTATTATTATAATTTTTTTTTAATGTTTTTTTGTTTATCAATTGCGAAGATATTGGCTTACTATGTTCTGCTTTTATCGACTGGTCACAGAGTCCCATGGTTCAGCCGTGTTTATCAGCCATCTGTTATGTATTTAGTGACGCACGAGCTACTAAAAGCATCTAACGACTCACTTCGTTGCTCTAGCGTGGTCTGATGCAGAAGTTGGATTACGAGTGTTTTCTCAGTGCGATGTTAACCATGGTTTTGGTTAACGGCTTGGGACATTTCAATGATGTGTCCTCCCTCCCTCCCTCCCTCCCTCCCTCCCTCCCTCCCTCCCTCCCTCCCTCCCTCCCTCCCTCCCTCCCTCCCTCCCTCCCTCCCTCCCTCAGGTTCCTGTCTCCAGGTTTTGTTTACCTACTAACCTGGCCTGTGTCCTCCCTCCCTCCCTCAGGTTCCTGTCCCCAGGTTTGCGGTAGGAATCGTGATCGGGAGAAACGGAGAGATGATCAAGAAGATCCAGAGTGACACAGGAGTCAGGATCCAGTTCAAACCAGGTGAGACGTCACTGACTGACAGTCTGTGCTTGTAAAGTGAAAGTTGGTTCAGTCGCAGGTCTCCAACCCTGTTCCTGGAGCGCTACAGTCCTGTAGGTTCAGCCCAACCCTGTTCCTGGAGCGCTACAGTCCTGTAGGTTCAGCCCAACCCTGTTCCTGGAGCGCTACAGTCCTGTAGGTTCAGTCCAACCCTCTTCCTGGAGATCTACTGTCCTGTAGGTTCAGCCCAACCCTGTTCCTGGAGATCTACTGTCCTGTAGGTTCAGTCCAACCCTCTTCCTGGAGATCTACTGTCCTGTAGGTTCAGTCCAACCCTGTTCCTGGAGCGCTACAGTCCTGTAGGTTCAGCCCAACCCTGTTCCTGGAGATCTACTGTCCTGTAGCCGTTAGCCTACTCAGCTGTGCTCTGCCGTCAGCGTCCCCCTAACCAGCGGTCAGCGTCCCCCTAGCCGGCGGCCAGCGTCCCCCTAGCCAGCGGCCAGCCTTCTCAGCCGCGCTGTGGTATCAGAATACTACTTTGTATTGTTAGCTTGGCGTGGTATTTCATCCTTAGTATTGACAACCACACTGTGAAAATAAGCACATTTTCGTGCAGTGTACAGATTGTCAGCGTGTTGCCGTGCGAAAAACTATTCAACTTTTATGGCCCTCAACGGTTTGCATCCGTCCGCTTTGACCCGACCTCGACCATGTTCAAGCCACCTGGGCCGACCATGTTCAAGCCACCTGGGCCGACCATGTTCAAGCCACCTGGGCCGACCATGTTCAAGCCACCTGGGCCGACCATGTTCAAGCCACCTGGGCCGTTTATATTGTACCGTGAACCCATCACAAGTTCTGCTGCTTTCATGAAGACGCGCTGGTGATTTTAGTCGGACCCAGTTTCAATGTACAGTTAAGTGTCTCACTAGAGGTAGACTTTACTGACAGTGCAGCTTACCGGGATTGAATTGCCTGACAATGGAAAGTACCAGAAACTAAACCCTTTACGGCTGGGGGCGGGCGGGCGCGCTAAGGGAAATGCTGACATTTCTTAATCTCCTTTTCTCTCATCTCTCACTTCTCTCCCTTTCTCCAGATGACGGCACTACCCCGGAGAGGATAGCCCAGATCATAGGTCCTCCAGACCAGTCCCAGCATGCAGCAGAGATCATCACTGACCTTCTGAGGAGTGTTCAGCAGGGAGGGCCTGGCGGTCCTAACGGAGGGGGCAGGGGGAGAGGCAGGGGAGGTAATGGTGGGGGTAACTGGAACATGGGTCCTCCTGGAGGACTGCAGGAGTTCACCTTCACCGTCCCGACCATGAAGACTGGACTCATCATCGGCAAAGGTAGACGACCTTAGATTGAGCTAGAGACACCTATGGGCTTTATAGGACCCTGTTATACCTTCTTGTTTTTAAAGATTGGAAGACTTAACAAAACATATGATACTTTCATACAGAAGGTAGAACACACACACACACACAGCTAAAACACTGTACTACACAGGCCTCGAACCAGGGTTGTAGTCATTTAAACTTAGTCCTTAACTGGAGTACTACAACACTGCCAAAATCTGATGCAGCCTAATCCATTAGATGCTTGTGAGGACAGGCGATACCCGTTTCACAGTAAATTTAACCACCTTAGAGGAAAGATGGTTTGCTATTATGCCTGCTTCAGTGAGAATATTGTAACTAATATAGTTGTTAATTGTGGGCAGCTGTGCCACCCTCCCAGCTCTCTCTGTAGTAGAGGGTCTGTTACCACAGCTGTCCCAGAGCAAAGCAGAGGGTTTCTGTCCCGCCACCAAAAGTAGCAGTGGCGGGTTCGTTCCCCTTCTCACACCCGTCCCATGTCTAAGTCTTGATCTCCTTCTGGAATGGGATTTTTCCCAGATTTTTTTAATTGAATCCTCCATTCTTATAAATAATAGTAACTGAAACTACGTCTCCTAGAAAACGTTGAGGGTTTTCTTACATTTCCATGTTGTTCTGATCATTTCTCTGTAGTTAAGACAGAGTCCTAACCTCTTCCGTTCTCTGCCACACCTCTGTAGGGGGTGAAACCATCAAGGGCATCAGCCAGCAATCTGGGGCTCGTATTGAGCTCCAGAGAAACCCTCCACCCAACTCCGACCCCAACATTAAAATGTTCACCGTCCGAGGATCACACCAACAGATAGACTACGCACGGCAGCTGGTCGAGGAGAAGATCGGGGTGAGTGGTTTTCACTGTTTTCACTGTTCCTGTGTCTGTAGTAGAAATCCTACATATCAATGTGATGCTCAGTCACTGGACGCTGGTGTACAAGTTTACTTTAACTAGTAGTAGTGGCTGGTCGGGGAGCACTAAGCCTAGTTTAACTAGTAGTAGTAGTAGTGGCTGGTCGGGGAGCACTAAGCCTAGTTTAACTAGTAGTAGTAGTGGGCTGGTCGGGGAGCACTAAGCCTAGTTTAACTAGTAGTAGTAGTAGTGGCTGGTCGGGGAGCACTAAGCCTAGTTTAACTAGTAGTAGTAGTAGTGGCTGGTCGGGGAGCACTAAGCCTAGTTTAACTAGTAGTAGTAGTAGTGGCTGGTCGGGGAGCACTAAGCCTAGTTTAACTAGTAGTAGTAGTAGTGGCTGGTCGGGGAGCACTAAGCCTAGTTTAACTAGTAGTAGTAGTAGTGGCTGGTCGGGGAGCACTAAGCCTAGTTTAACTAGTAGTAGTAGTAGTGGCTGGTCGGGGAGCACTAAGCCTAGTTTAACTAGTAGTAGTAGTAGTAGTGGCTGGTCGGGGAGCACTAAGCCTAGTTTAACTAGTAGTAGTAGTAGTAGTGGCTGGTCGGGGAGCACTAAGCCTAGTTTAACTAGTAGTAGTGGCTGGTCGGGGAGCACTAAGCCTAGTTTAACTAGTAGTAGTAGTGGCTGGTCGGGGAGCACTAAGCCTAGTTTAACTAGTAGTAGTGGCTGGTCGGGGAGCACTAAGCCTAGTTTAACTAGTAGTAGTAGTGGCTGGTCGGGGAGCACTAAGCCTAGTTTAACTAGTAGTAGTGGCTGGTCGGGGAGCACTAAGCCTAGTTTAACTAGTAGTAGTAGTGGCTGGTCGGGGAGCACTAAGCCTAGTTTAACTAGTAGTAGTAGTGGCTGGTCGGGGAGCACTAAGCCTAGTTTAACTAGTAGTAGTAGTGGCTGGTCGGGGAGCACTAAGCCTAGTTTAACTAGTAGTAGTAGTGGCTGGTCGGGGAGCACTAAGCCTAGTTTAACTAGTAGTAGTAGTGGCTGGTCGGGGAGCACTAAGCCTAGTTTAACTAGTAGTGGCTGGTCGGGGAGCACTAAGCCTAGTTTAACTAGTAGTGGCTGGTCGGGGAGCACTAAGCCTAGTTTAACTAGTAGTGGGCTGGTCGGGGGGAGCACTAAGCCTAGTTTAACTAGTAGTAGTAGTGGCTGGTCGGGGGGAGCACTAAGCCTAGTTTAACTAGTAGTAGTAGTGGCTGGTCGGGGAGCACTAAGCCTAGTTTAACTAGTAGTAGTAGTGGCTGGTCGGGGAGCACTAAGCCTAGTTTAACTAGTAGTAGTAGTGGCTGGTCGGGGAGCACTAAGCCTAGTTTAACTAGTAGTGGTGGCTGGTCGGGGAGCACTAAGCCTAGTTTAACTAGTAGTAGTAGTGGCTGGTCGGGGAGCACTAAGCCTAGTTTAACTAGTAGTGGTGGCTGGTCGGGGAGCACTAAGCCTAGTTTAACTAGTAGTAATAGTGGCTGGTCGGGGAGCACTAAGCCTAGTTTAACTAGTAGTAATAGTGGCTGGTCGGGGGGAGCACTAAGCCTAGTTTAACTAGTAGTAATAGTGGCTGGTCGGGGAGCACTAAGCCTAGTTTAACTAGTAGTAGTAGTGGTGGCTGGTCGGGGAGCACTAAGCCTAGTTTAACTAGTAGTAGTAGTGGCTGGTCGGGGGGAGCACTAAGCCTAGTTTAACTAGTAGTAGTGGCTGGTCGGGGAGCACTAAGCCTAGTTTAACTAGTAGTGGTGGCTGGTCGGGGAGCACTAAGCCTAGTTTAACTAGTAGTAGTAGTGGCTGGTCGGGGAGCACTAAGCCTAGTTTAACTAGTAGTAGTAGTGGCTGGTCGGGGGAGCACTAAGCCTAGTTTAACTAGTAGTAGTAGTGGCTGGTCGGGGGGAGCACTAAGCCTAGTTTAACTAGTAGTAGTGGCTGGTCGGGGAGCACTAAGCCTAGTTTAACTAGTAGTAGTGGCTGGTCGGGGGGAGCACTAAGCCTAGTTTAACTAGTAGTAGTAGTGGCTGGTCGGGGAGCACGAAGCCTAGTTTAGTGGCTGGTCAGTCTAGTACATTGACACCCCTGTCCGTCTCTCCAGGGTCCAGTCAGTCCAATGGGTGGTCCTCACGGCCCACCAGGCCCCCACGGAGGTCCCTCTCCCCACGGGCCCCCCGGCCCACCAGGACCCCCTGCTCAAATGGGCCCTTACAACCCCGGCCCCTACAACCAGGGACCCCCAGGACCACAGTAAGAGAACTTCTACTGGCGGCTTGCCATTCTACTTTCCTACTTAACATATCTTGGTTGATCTTAAGTTAATTTTAGATCATTTGCACATGATTCATTAACGATAAAATCGGAGTGGAAAGCAATATTTTCTTTCAATCTAAATGATTGAGTTAAACAGCCCGACACAGGCTTGTAATGGTTCTCTACTTCTTCTCTCAGTGGTCCTCCTGCTCCCTACCAGCCTCAGGGTTGGGGCAACGGATTCCCCCACTGGCAGCAGGGACAGCCGGATCCTGGTAAGATTTTATAGCCTTAAGATGGTGCTGGTTTGAGCACTTTGTACCCATTGGGTTTTTGTACGGATCTGCGGTGTGAATACATGTACTGGTTAAAATAGATGTTAAACAAAATGGTCCTTTTCCTAGAGAAGACATTTGCTAGTGTGCTTTAGCCCTTAGCTTTAGCCCTTAGCATGTTGATTTGCACCATTTTCTGTGTTACAAGGCCATAAAATAAATCTGATTTTTAACCTGTGTGTAGGATTATGCAACCGGAGAGATATCTAACGTTTGTTTTGGTTGTAGGTAAAGCCGCAGCTGACGCCAACGCGGCGGCCTGGGCAGCGTATTACTCCCAGTACCAGCAGCAACCCCAGGCCCCCATGACACAGGCCGGCGGCGCCCCCGGCAACACGCAGGCCAACGGGCAAGGTAGCTACCACCTCCTCCGATCTCTACCTGCAGCCTGCGGTTTTCTGCTGGGGGTGTGGTTCGCTAGGAACCCGAATGGAGAGGGACCTACCTCAATTTGTCCTTTGGGAAGCTTTGCGTAGTGTTCCTGTGTCCCAAATCTGTCTGGCCTACTACTTACTAAAAACTATATACTGTGTTCTAATCATACTGGGTACTATTTACAATGTACTGTTTGAGTAGAAAGATATGTATTTAGCAACACATATCAACATACCACTCGTTCATACTGAGAAGGCGGCGTCGATTACGCAATCGCACTTGTCCCCCGGACATTCATTCATTTAAAAACAAAATAATAATAATAATTTAGTCGAGCTTGTTTGTCCCCTATTCTGATTTTATCAAATGTTGTCGCACACACGTCTGGGGGTTGAAGTTAGTTGTCATCTGATTACATGGCGTCCATCTTGACTGCATCAAACCCGTAGAGAGCTAGCCCGCGAGGCTAATTGAGACTACAGTTAACTCAACTACCTGTTGGCTCTTGGTGATGTAGCCTGTCCTTCTCGTTGAAACTTTTATTTTTTTTTCTGTCATTTTTTTAATGCCGTCTTCCATTGACTAAGATACCTCTTAGTAACTTGCCACACGGAGACTGTATAACTGTAGCTTCGTGCCGGTTTGATCAAATCAAATTTCAAATCAAATGTATTTATATAGCCCTTCTTACATCAGCTGATATCTGAAAGTTGTACAGAAACCCCCAGCCTAAAACCCCCCAAACAGCAAGCAATGCAGGTGTAGAAGCACGAGACGACACCGAGAACAAGGCTTCACGCACTCTTCTCGTGTAACGCAAGACCAGCAGTAGCAAAAAATAATACCATTTCTCTCTTTCTCCTCGGGAAGCACGATGTAGTCCATCTGCGTTGTTGTGTTTTTTTTCTTCTTGTCGTTTTAATGGAACACCTGTTAATGTGCTTAAACGTTAAGTATTTTGCCATTCGTCACCCGTAGTATTAACATAAATCAATGTTTTGCTAAAGTAAAGCGGCTTGAGTTAGATTTGTTTATTTTTTTAGCAGGACTAACCAGGGATCAGTGTTTTACACAGCCACTGCACTTTGAAAGTCTTCAGTACGTTTTTTTTTTTCCCCACCCGTTGCGAGTCTGGTGAATGTCGGCGTGATTACCTGGTGACCAAGGTGACCAGCTACGGTTGCATTACACTACTGTTTATGTTTATAGCCCATGCTGTTTAGACCGCTGTTTGTCTACCCGTCTGTCTTGCGCTCCACAGACGGGGTGCAGGTTATCCAGGGAATACAGAGGATCTTTCTTTCAAGAGTAGATAACCAGCCGTATGGATTTGTTATTGGGCCCATACCGATTTTTTTTCTTTTTTTTTCTTCTGTGGGTCAATTGAGCTGAATCGGTGTTTTGTGTTGTAATTTCAGGTCAACAACCACAGGACTACACTAAGGCCTGGGAAGAGTACTACAAGAAACAAGGTGAGAACCTACAAATATCAGCCTTTCCTGTAGCTCAGTTGGTAGAGCATGGTGTTTGCAACGCCAGGGTTGTGGGTTCGATTCCCACGGGGGGGCCAGTACAGAAAAATAATGAAATGTATGCATTCACTACTGTAAGTCGCTCTGGATAAGAGCGTCTGCTAAAATGACTAAAATGTAAATGTAAAAAAAAAAATGAAACTTAAGTTTATATTTAGTTGAGTTAGGCCAGCTGTCATTGGTCATTGGTCATGTTGTGGGCAGCTGTGCCACCCTCCCAGCTCTCTCTGTAGTAGAGGGTCTGTTACCACAGCTGTCCCAGAGCAAAGCAGAGGGTTTCTGTCCCGCCACCCAAAGTAGCAGTGGCGGGTTCGTTCCCCTTCTCACACTCACAAGAAAATATAAATGCAACAATTTCAAAAAATAATGTTACAGTTCAAAGCATTCAATTAAAATAAATAAATAAATGATTCACTAATCTATGGATTTCACATGACTGAGTTCAGATATGCATCTGTCACAGATGTCTTAAAAAGGTAGGGGGCGTGGATCAGAAAACCAGTCAGTATCTGGTGTGACCACCATTTGCCTCACGCAGCTCGACGCATCTCCTTCACGTAGAGTTGATCAGGCTGTTGATTGTGGCCTGTGGAATGTTGTCCCACTCCTTGACGATGGCTGTGTGAAGTTTCTGGATATTGGTGGGGGGACTGGAACAGGCTGTCGATCCAGAACATTCTCAATAGGTGACATGTCTGGTGAGTACGCAGGCCACGGAAGAACTGGGACATTTTTTTAGCTTCCAGGAATTGTGTACAGATCGTTATGACACGGGGCTGTGTATTATCATGAAACATGAAGTGATGGCGGTGGATGAATGGCACGACAACGAGCCTTAGGATCTCGTCACGGTATTTCTGTACATTCAAATTGCTATGGATAAAATTTAAACTGTGTTAGTTGTCCGTAGCTTATGCCTGCCGATACCATAACCCCACCTCCACCATGGGGCCCTATACCATAACCCCACCTCCACCACGGGGCCCTATACCATAACCCCACCACCACCACGGGGCCCTATACCATAACCCCACCTCCACCATGGGGCCCTATACCATAACCCCACCACCACCACGGGGCCCTATACCATAACCCCACCGCCACCATGGGTCCACTCTGTTCACCACGTTGACATCAGCAAACCGCACACCCAAACGACGCCGTACACTTGGTCTGCGGTTGTGAGGCCGGTTGGACGTACTGCCAAATTCTCTGAAAACGACGTTGGAGGCGGCTTATGGTAGAGAAATGAACAAAATTCTCTGGCAACAGCCCTGGTGGACATTCCTATAGTCAGCGTGCCAATTCCTCCCTGAACTGGAGACATCAGCACATTTTAGTTTCTTTTTTTTAAAATTGTCCCAAGCACAAGGTGCACCTGTGTAATGATTATACTGTTTAATCAGCTTGTTGAAATGCCACATCTGTCAGGTGGATGGATTATCTTGGCAAAGGAGAAATGTTAACTAACAGGGATATAAACAAATTGAGAGAAATTCACATTTTTTTTTTGCTTATGGATAATGTAGGTGTTAATTTTATTTCAACTCATTAAACATGGGACTGACACTTTACATGTTGCGTTTTTTTTAAATTATTTTTTTTGTTCAGTGTTTCACACACCTCTCCTCCAGTACCGTTTTCCTCCAGAAGTAGTTCAGCTCCTCAACTATTCGTTAAATGATCTCCTCTGGTCCAATTTGGTTGCCTTGGGTACAGATTATAATCCCAAAGTTTTAACATTGACTATTAGTCAATTCTTATTGTTTCTGTTTTAATCCTTATTGACATTAACATTAACCTTGTCATTTGTCCCCCATAAATCATATTGAATTAGTGTTAACGCTGTTACCTACCTCCCCCCAGGTCAAGCTGCCCCCCAGGCGGCAGCAGCAGCAGCAGGTGGTCAGCCAGACTACAGTGCTGCCTGGGCAGAGTACTACCGCCAACAGGCTGCGTACTACGGACAGGGAAGCCCACAGGCCATGGGGGCCCAGCCACAAGCACCTCAGGTACTCCACCAATAAGACCTATACCGTCCACCTGTACCGTCCCCCCCCCCTCGTTCGAACGTCTCGACTATCGGTTTCTATTTACTGTTTTGTCCCATTTTCATTTGTCAGAGCTATTTTGATGCTTGTGCTGTGACTTTTTTTTTTTTTTTTTTAACCCTAATTTCCCCAGCTGCCTTTTCTAAAGCGTCTTATCTATCTGTGGCCCTGACCCACTTCCTTCCTCTAGGTGTTTTAGGGGAGAGGAGTCGTCGGAAGAAGAAACTAACGCTACTTTTCCCTCCTTTTAAACAGGGTTAATATTATATATATATATATATACACATACAGTCCAGTCAAATGTTTTGACACACCTATTCATTCAAGTGTTCTTTATTTATTTTTTTACCATTGTAGAATAATAGTGAAGACTTCAAAACTATGAAATAAAACATATGGAATCATGTAGTAACCCAAAAAATATATTTTAGATTCTTTAAATTAGCCACCTTTTGCCTTGATGACAGCTTTGCACATTCTTGGCATTCTCTCAACCAGCTTCACCTGGAATGCTTTTCCAATTGTCTTGAAGGAGTTCCCACATATATGCTGAGCACTTGTTGGCTGCTTTTCCTTCACTCCGCGTTCCAACTCATCCCAAACCATCTCAATTTAGTTGAGGTCAGGGGGATTGTGGAGGCCAGGTCATCTGATACAGCTCTCCATCACTCTCCTTGGTCAAATAGCCCTTATACAGCCTGGAGGTGTGTTGGGTCATTGTCCTGTTGAAAAACAAATGATAGTCCCACTAAGTGCAAACCAGATGGGATGGCGTATCACTGCAGAATGCTGTGGTAGCCTTGCTGGTGAAGTGTGCCTTGAATTCTAAATAAATCACAGACAGTGTCACCAGCAAAGCACCCCCACACCATCACACCACCTCCTCCTCCATGCTTCACGGTGGGAACCACACATGCGGAGATAATCTGTTCACTGCGGTTGGAACCTAAAATCTCAAATTTAGACTCATCAGACCAAAGGACAGATTTCCACCAGTCTAATGTCCATTGCTCGTGTTTCTTGGCCCAAGCAAGTCTCTTCTTCTTATTGGTGTCCTTTAGTAGTGGTTTCTTTGCAGCAATTCGACCATGAAGCCCTGATTCATACAGTCTCCTCTGAACAGTTGATGTTAAGATGAGTCTGTTACTTGAACTCTGTGACGCATTTATTTGGGCTGCAATTTCTGAGGCTGGTATCTCTAATGAACTTGTCCTGTGCAGCAGAGGTAACTCTGGGTCTTCCTTTCCTGTGGCGGTCCTCATGAGAGCCAGTTTCATCATAGCGCTTGATGGTTTTTGCAAATGCACTTCAAATAATGGACTTTCTTTTCTTATTTGAGCTATTCTTGCCATATTATGGACTCAGCCCTGTTTGGTAAAAGACCTGTTTACCACCCCTAATTTGTCACAACACAACCGATTGGCTCAAATGAATTAAGAAGGAAAGAAATTCCACAAATTAACTTTTAACAAGGCACACCTGTTAATTGAAATGCATTCCAGGTGACTACCTCATGAAGCTGGTTGAGAGAATGCCAAGAGTGTGCAACACTGTCAAGGCAAAGGGTGGCTACTTTGAAGAATCTCATATAAAATCTATTTTGATTTGTTTAACCTGAGGGTATGTGGGACGAAATCGTCAGTGGAATCCCGTGGCGCGTTATTCAAATACTTCAATTTTACAAACATATGACTATTTTACACCATTTTAAAGACAAGACTCTCGTTAATCTAACCACACTGTCCGATTTCAAAAAGGCTTTACAACGAAGGCAAAACATTAGATTATGTCAGCAGAGTACCCAGCCAGAAATAATCAGACACCCATTTTTCAAGCTAGCATATAATGTCACATAAACCCAAACCACAGCTAAATGCAGCACTAACCTTTGATCTTCATCAGATGACACTCCTAGGACATTATGTTATACAATACATGCATGTTTTGTTCAAACAAGTTTATATTTATATCAAAAAACAGCTTTTTACATTAGCATGTGACGTTCAGAACTAGCATACCCACCGCAAACTTCCGGTGAATTTACTAAATTACTCACGATAAATGTTCACAAAAAACATAATTATTTTAAGAATTATAGATACAGAACTCCTTTATGCAATCGCTATGTCCGATTTTAAAATAGTTTTTCGGCAAAAGCGCATTTTGCAATATTCTGAGTAGATAGCCCAGCCATCACGGCTAGCTAATTTGACTTCCACCAAGTTTGGCCCTCACCAAACTCCGATTTACTATTAGAAAAATTGTATTACCTTTGCTGTTCTTTGTCAGAATGCACTCCCAGGACTTCTACTTCAATAACAAATGTTGGTTTGGTTAAAAATAATCCATAGTTATGTTCAAATATCCTCTGTTTTGTTAGTGCGTTCAAGACACTATCCGAAGGGTGACGCGCCCGACGTGTTTCGTGACAAAAAACATCTAAATATTCCATTACCGTACTTCGAAGCATGTCAACCGCTGTTTAAAATCAATTTTTATGCCATTTTTCTCGTAAAAAAGCGATAATATTCCGACCGGGAAACCCTGTTTTAGTTCAAAGACGAAAAATAAAAACATGGTGTCGCCTCGTGCACACGCCACAGTCTCATGGTTCTCTGATCGACCACTATCCAAATGCGCTACTGTTTTTTAGCCAGGGCCTGCAAAGACATCATTCAGCGTTTTGCCGCCTTCTGAGAGCCTATGGGAGCCGTAGGAAGTGTCACGTTACAGCAGAGATCCTCAGTTTTCAATAAAGAGAGTGTAGAAGGCCAAGAAATGGTCAGAGAGGGCACTTCCTGTAAGGAATCTTCTCAGGTTTTTGCCTGCCATATGAGTTCTGTTATACTCAGACACCATTCAAACAGTTTTAGAAACTTTAGGGTGTTTTCTATCCAAAGCCAATAATTATATGCATATTCTAGTTTCTGGGCAGTAGTAATAACCAAATTTTAAATCGGGTACGTTTTTTATCCGGCCGTGCAAATACTGCCCCCTACCCTAGAAAGGTTAACACTTTTTTTCTGGTTACTACATGATTCCATATGTGTTATTTCATAGTTTTGATGTCTTCACTATTATTCTACAATGTAGAAAATAGTAAAAAAATAAAGAATGAGTAGGTGTGTCCAAACTTCTGACTGGTACTTCCTATACAAATATGTGTGTGTGTGTGTATATATATACATAGGTATCTGGAGAGAGAAGCTCTGTCTGTGTGTTCTGCTGTTAACATGGCCTGTATGTTCTATGTATTCTGCACAGGGCCAGTAATGTGAAGTGGACATAAAGTAAATGCTACATTGTCGAAAAAAAACAAACAAAAAGCCCTTTTTTGTTAAATGTGTTGGATGGTGCAGATGACGTCTTGATGAAGACCTTAATTTCCTTGTTCTTGGTTGGTTGGTTGGTTGGGGAAAAAAAAAAAAGAAATAAAAAGTGTTTCACAATAGATGTGATGACCACGAAATCTACCCGGAGACACGACGCAAACACCACCACGTCCTTTGCTATTTATCTATTTTTTTTTTTATTTTTTTTTGATTATTATTAATTTTTATTCTTGTAAATGAAAGGTTTTTTTTTTTCAGTGAGGTAATATGGTGTTTCTATTCTTCTGTCATGTGGTTAGAGTTCCTGTTATTATCTTTAATCGTCTACCATGTGATATCAGCTCCATTTTTAAATAATATGCCTGTGTTTTGCAATAAACTAAAGTGAAACCTAATGTGTTGGTAAGTTGGGTCGGTAATAGATGTGACTAAATATGAACTCAACTTAAAAATCATGTACCCTTTTTATCTTTGTTTTGACCGTTATGGAAAATTGAAAAAGGAAAAAAACGAAATGCTTCTCTCTCTCTACTCTCGCTCTCCTTTCACTGTCAAAATGATTTTTTCTGACTGCCTGAAAGTTGTTGTTGTCCTGTCTCTCTCTCTCCAACGGTCTACACATCTCCTGGTAAAAGTACGGTGGTTTATTTAGATGTGAGTTGATTGTTCTGCCTGTCTTTGACTGGGGGTCCGGTTTTCGGTGTTCCACAAGGTTCTGTTCTAGGACCAATTTTTTTGTTGTTGAATTATTACTCTTGTCTTGACTTTTGTTAATATTTAATAGTATCTTTGTTTTTCCACTGCTCTGCCTGTTCTGTATGATCTGGTCGATGTCTCCTTATACCATAATGTAGAGTTGGAGGCTTAACGTTCTGATCTACATGTCTCATTACCTGCAGTGTTCTGGCATCTCTGTCAAACTCAACGGATGTAATCTGACTGTCCCGCGTCCCAAATGTTACCCTATTCCAGTTATAGTGCATTGGGCTCCCTATGGCTCTGGTCTAAAAGTAGTGCACTATATTGGGAATAGGGCTCTGGTCTAAAGTAGTGCACATATTGGGAATGGGGTGCCATTTGGGGGGACGCAGCCTGAACGAAGAGGCTGAGTTTTACACATGCAGCCCAATTTCAGATTATCGTTTCTTCTCACTAACTGGTCTTTTTTTTTTGACCAATTGTTTTTTGGATCAGCGTTGAAAAAATATCTGATGTGATTGGTCCAAAGACTTATTTAGTGGACAAAATATTGGGTTTGGGCTGCCTGTGTAAACACAGCCTTCGTGTGATTTACTGTTTTTATATAATGAGAGCTACTTCCTCCCTCACAGTCAAGCTTAGACAAGCGGTAAGCAAAGAAAGTGTATATAATACTACTTTTTTTAAATCCAAAATGTTCCTCAGAAAGAAATGTTGCGTTTAGTGTATTTTTTTTGTTCTGCTCCCTCTGTCTTCCAGGACAGGTAACTGGTCTGTTATGCTGGATTGAGACATGCCCTGCATTCAAACGTTTGTTCTCTTCCCCCCCCCCTAAAATGTATACATTTGCTGGCATTTTCTAAACTCTTTTTGATACTATTAAAAAAAATGCAAAAGACGTGTATATATAGAAATTTGCTCTACCCCTGCATTGTTCTGTTAGTCTAGTCGACGTGAGAGCGTAGGTTGTTTGTAGGGCCGAGGGTTTGGCTGGTCTGAGCGGTGCCAACTGTTGATCTATAACTCTGTAAGTACAATACTGTGACTATATAACACCCCAGTGACTGAGCACTACTGCTGTGACTATATAACAAACCCAGTGACTGAGCACTACTGCTGTGACCTATATAACAAACCCAGTGACTGAGCACTACTGCTGTGACCTATATAACAGTGACTGAGCACTACTGCTGTGACCTGTATAACAGTGACTGAGCACTACTGCTGTGACTATATAACAAACCCAGTGACTGAGCACTACTGCTGTGACTATATAACAGTGACTGAGCACTACTGCTGTGACCTATATAACAAACCCTGTGACTGAGCACTACTGCTGTGACCTATATAACAAACCCAGTGACTGAGCACTACTGCTGTGACCTATATAACAGTGACTGAGCACTACTGCTGTGACCTATATAACAAACCCAGTGACTGAGCACTACTGCTGTGACTATATAACAGTGACTGAGCACTACTGCTGTGACCTATATAACAAACCCTGTGACTGAGCACTACTGCTGTGACCTATATAACAAACCCAGTGACTGAGCACTACTGCTGTGACCTATATAACAGTGACTGAGCACTACTGCTGTGACCTATATAACAAACCCAGTGACTGAGCACTACTGCTGTGACTATATAACAGTGACTGAGCACTACTGCTGTGACCTATATAACAAACCCAGTGACTGAGCACTACTGCTGTGACCTATATAACAAACCCAGTGACTGAGCACTACTGCTGTGACCTATATAACAGTGACTGAGCACTACTGCTGTGACTATATAACAAACCCAGTGACTGAGCACTACTGCTGTGACCTATATAACAGTGACTGAGCACTACTGCTGTGACCTATATAACAAACCCAGTGACTGAGCACTACTGCTGTGA
The DNA here is from genome assembly GCF_965601325.2 of Salmo salar. Classification (NCBI taxonomy): domain Eukaryota; kingdom Metazoa; phylum Chordata; class Actinopteri; order Salmoniformes; family Salmonidae; genus Salmo; species Salmo salar. Next base: position 3,322,743 of record NC_138293.1, on the reverse strand, counting down.
CCTATATAACACCCCAGTGACTGAGCACTACTGCTGTGACCTATATAACACCCCAGTGACTGAGCACTACTGCTGTGACCTGTATAACACCCCAGTGACTGAGCACTACTGCTGTGACCTATATAACAGTGACTGAGCACTACTGCTGTGACTATAACAAACCCAGTGACTGAGCACTACTGCTGTGACTATATAACAGTGACTGAGCACTACTGCTGTGACTATATAAGTGACTGAGCACTACTGCTGTGACCTATATAACAAACCCAGTGACTGAGCACTACTGCTGTGACCTGTATAACAAACCCAGTGACTGAGCACTACTGCTGTGACCTATATAACAGTGACTGAGCACTACTGCTGTGACCTATATAACAGTGACTGAGCACTACTGCTGTGACCTATATAACAGTGACTGAGCACTACTGCTGTGACCTGTATAACAAACCCAGTGACTGAGCACTACTGCTGTGACCTGTATAACAAACCCCAGTTATTGTCTTGCTGTCAATGTATTTCTTTGACTGATTTGCGAAACATACAAAACTGTAGTGTTTCTGTCAAATTGCAAATGTTTTCCTTAAATACTGGGTAAGTATCAAGTTCTGGTAGAGGAAGTACAGTACTTTGGAGTTTTGTCCTTCCTGAACTAAAGTTACAATTTTTTTTGTTGTTGAGTATTTGGACTGGTTTGTGTCTCCCCCCCCCCCCTGCAATTACTCCATGACTGCATTTAGAGTATATTGAATTATTGAATTGTAGCTTGTTCTCAACGTAGGAACCTGTTTATATCATAATACCAGTCAGACTGTTCTGTTTTTGAACTCTGAACTGAAGCGTAAGCGTCGTTTTCCTGTCAGCTTTAGTACATGTACTATTGACAGACTCCTTTGTGCAGATCTTCATCGTGTAGGAATTTGAGAATTCTTTGGTAATATAACAAGTTTTTTTTTTTGTGCTTAGTCAGAATATAGAGATGGTAATTATTGATGCATTATTTGAAGAAAAATGGGAGAGAAAAAAATCCTATTTAATTGTCCAAAATGTAATTTGCTATTAGAAATGCCATATTTTCTCTGACATGTTCTAGTCCGATTTTTTTAAGTAGCATGTCGAAGTTGTTTCAATGCTGTTTATTGATGTCTGCTATCATCAGCATGTGGGTTATTGGTTCAAGTACAATGTTCTTTCAACAAGTGACGCAGATATTCCATTGATTGATTTTTATATCTCCGATGTGACGTTCTGTTAAATATTCAGCGCTGTAGCCGAAACTGAACTAAGGCTGGTATTTTGAACTGGAGTGAGTGCGTACAGTTTGCAATATCATCTGTGTGATCGTTGCAGTGTCACTGTCACCCCAGACCTTGCCCCTTAGGTTCTGCTGCTGGCAGTGAGTCACACAGGTAAGGAAAACACCCGATCCTGTCATATACATTCTGTATACACCCAGATACGATATATATTTTTGCTCACCTGAAAGTACCTGATTAAAAGTATATATTTTTTTAACTGCCTAGCATACCATGTTTAATCTAGTTATGCTGAGGATCTTAATTAGCTAGGTAGGATTTGTAGTGATATCAACAGTCGTTTTTTTTGTTCATTTTATATTAAGATGTGATGGTAATGAATGACTTGCATGGAACATGTGTGATTTGTTAAGGAGCAGCACCATTACCCCCCTCCTTAAGCCCAATGCAATGTCCTTTATGATGGCTTTTCCCACTTGACTTGACTTTAGTACAATTTCCAATTTCTTCCTATATGTTGCGTTTAGTTGTAGGATTTTTTGTTTCATTAGTAGTTTTATTGAAAGTGTGTTACATAGCGTAGTGTCCCCCATGGTAAGCCCTACTAATAATGCATTACTGTCCCGGTAAGTCCTGCAGTGTGAATGAAGCATAGCTCTCTGGCTCTGGTCTACTTTTAACATTTTAGCCTGGGTAACCAGTCTGTTTTCGCTATCGTTCCTCTCGTTGCCTTTCCTTGGTAGGACTTAGGGGTGGCCAGGAGTGGAATGTTAGCACGAAATGTCCCAACTTTTTTTAACATGACTGTAATATAACAGACTGGATGGAGTGCTACTGTTGTCAGAAAGCCAGACTTAATGTGCATGTTTATAAAAGTACATGATGCTGTAATCTTATGACGCTCGTGCTGTTAAACTGACTGATCATTGGTGTGATGCAAAGCTTTCATTATCTATAATATAATGCCCCAACAATGCAATGATGCAGTGTTGTTTTAAAATATATATATATATTTATATATAAACCCCCTGCTGCCTTGCCTGCCTCCTTCCCACCTCTCACTCAGATGCTGTTGGAAGACTGAGGTTCCACATTCTAGATCTGGTTCTTCATCTAGTAATGTTCTACATTCAGGAAAAGGAACAGGCCCCTAGTTGTCCTGTAGAGGGGACTACTGAGAGAGGCGTCACACCTTTTTCAGTCTGTCCGATGATCGAGGTGTAGGTGGCCATTTGAGAGCGAGCTCCAGATAAGGTAAACTAAAACAAAGCAATGCAATGAAATGGGGGAGGTGGGGAGAATTCTGGGATTTGATAAATTGACCATGATGCTCTTTGTTAGGGATGTCCTTTTTTTTTTTTTTTCCTTTGTAAACCATCTCCTTTGTCTAAAACGTAAACGTTTTAAAAACAAAAAAAATGACATGTCATTGCATTTCTGCTACTTTTCTGATGACCGGACCTGGTGACGTATTTTTCCTTATGATGATTCTCTGCCACTTCCTTCCTGCATCCCGAATGGTACCCAATTCCCTATGTGTGTTACTTTTCTGCCCTGGTAAATAGTGCATTATATAGGGAATAGGGTGCTATTTCAGGATGCTGCTATTGTCATGAGCTAGGGCGTGTTACTTAGTTGTGCTGAAACCACCAATGCTTTAGAGAGTTGGATGAGAAATAACCAGGAAGTGCTGTTGTGTTTTTGACTTTCATATGTCAGGGTTGTTTAAAACTTTTTGGCAGTAAATTGGAGAGTTTCCTTCTGTTTTTGTCTTCATTCATTAGAACTCTTATGTCCTCTTGCTAGTCATTTTGCTCCTAGCGTATTCTCCTAAATTGCTGTGTATTTAATTCTCTGCTCAGAGAACATCTCACACATATAAAGTTTGAGGGCAGGTTGTGGGGGGGGGGGGGTAGAAGACTCAGAAGGAGGGAGAAATATGGAGCACGCCTTATAGGTAAACAAATGAAAGGTTTTAATGTGATGTTGATCGAATGAAACTTTATTTTGTTTATTTATTCGTTCTTTTTCTGGCTGAATGTTCTGCATCTTTGTTGCCCTGTCTAGTAATAAAGGTGGAACACAATTTAGCTATGGTGTTTTATCTGGGTTTTTTTTTTTTGAGTCTCTTCCAATGCCTCACTCTCTAGATCTGAGAAGGAGAAAACCAGTCTTTCTCTACAATATATACCTCTAGTTAACAAGTATAACCACATACTAATTGACTGTCTAGTAATGTTTTGCTTGCTTAGGCTGAGGGGGGGGGGGGGGTCACCTGTTTAGAGGGAAGAAAGTAAAACGGTGATGGTGAGGCCCTTGGCACTGACACGTTGGAAGTGAGATGTGTGTGTTTCTCACCCCTCTCGTGGTCAGCTCCAACTCTGTGTTCCAGGAAGGACTAATCTCCTCAAACCTTTTTTTGGGGCTCAGTCGACTTATCACATACCTCCATAAAAAAAAAAAATGTTTTAAATATATTAGCCAATCACACACCTCCGTTACACTAACTCCTTATCAACAGTCAACTTGTCTATTTACGTAACCCCAGGTCTCATTTTATGACTGATACGGGAACATCCTGTAAACTTAAATCACAAATGTCTGTCAGAGACGAGTTAATATTTACTGATCTTCCTTTCCTCTTAGGAGGAGGGGGATTTGAGGTGTCGTCGTCTCGCCAATATCAGAGAACCAGGGTTATGTTCTTTTTTCAATTACTCGTTTTAACGATTCACATGTGTATGAAACTCTCGTATCGCAGGCACGCTCCAAAACAGTCTCCAGACTACGCCTCAGAGGCCCCTGACAGAACAGTATGAGCCTGGGAAGGTGCTGTGTGAGCCTGGGAAGGTGCTGTGTGAGCCTGGGAAGGTGCTGTGTGAGCCTGGGAAGGTGCTGTGTGAGCCTGGGAAGGTGCTGTGTGAGCCTGGGAAGGTGCTGTGACATCCAGTCACCTCATGAAAGTATGAGGGGATGCTTGTTGCCGTGTTACAAATCTCCTGCAAGGAGAGATGCCCAAGAGGGCAGCCATATCTCTGGTGGAGTGAGCCCTCGTGCCCCTCAGAGGCTGTAACCCCTTGGTGTTAGAAGATTGGATAGTGGATGCTATTATCCAATGTGACAACCGTTGACGAGAGAGAGGTGCCTGGTCGCCTCGTGTAAATCTCTCGTTCTATCCATGTAGTCGTGGGAAGCTGTAGGCTGTACCTGCCCCAGTCCTACTGACCTTAGGCATGAAGGTGGGGTTAGGCATGAAGGTGGGGTTAGGCATGAAGGTGGGGTTAGGCATGAAGGTGGGGTTAGGCATGAAGGTGGGGTTAGGCATGAAGGTGGGGTTAGGCATGAAGGTGGGGTTAGGCATAAAGGTTAGGCATGAAGGTGGGGTTAGGCATGAAGGTGGGGTTAGGCATGAAGGTGGGGTTAACTTGGTTAAAAACCCGCTCTAGGAGAGCATAACCATAATATTGTGAAGAACTGTGGTCGTTGTATGTTTTTTTTGCTATGAGAAAAGATCTACTATGGATGCCCATCTGTAAAATATCTCCCAGACTCCCTCCACTACTAGGAGGTGGAGTTTCCAACTGGACAACAAGACGAAGCCGACGTTTAGGATGCCCGTGTGCATGGGCTTCCACTCCACAGAATGATAGCGTTGGCTAGGCTGTCGAGTTTAAAGGAGTGGTTGGCTAGGCTGTCGAGTTTAAAGGAGTGGTTGGCTAGGCTGTCGAGTTTAAAGGAGTGGTTGGCCACCCCTGTCTGTCCTGACAAGGATGTGTTTCAGAGAGAGAATGTCAGCATTTTGACGTAGTTGCTATGGGTAAGGCGGAGTCGTGGTTAGGGCTGTTGTCATGACCACAGTAAAATTCCACGTGACCGTTGAGTCAAGGTAACACTCGGGTCAACACTTTTATCCAATCTTTCTCTGTCCAGTGTCTGTTTTTTTTCTTCTTTTGCCCATCTTAATCTATTTTTATTGGCCAGTCTGAGATATGACATTTTCTTTGCAACTGAAGCTGCCAGTAGAGGACTTGTGAGGCGTCTGTTTCTCAAACTAGACACTCTAATGTACTTGTCCTCTTGCTCAGTTGTGCACCGGGGCCTCCCACTCCTCTTTCTATTCTGGTTAGAGCCAGTTTGCGCTGTTCTGTGAAGGGAGTAGTACACAGCGTTGTACCAGATCTTCAGTTTCTTGGCAATTTCTCACATGGAATAGCCTTCATTTCTCAGAACAAGAATAGACTGACGAGTTTCAGAAGAAAGGTCTTTGTTTCTGGACATTTTGAGCCTGTAATCGAACCCACAAATGCTGATGCTCCAGATACTAAACTAGTCCAGTTTTAATGCTAATTTAATCAGCACAACAGTTGTCAGCTGTGCTAACATTGCAAAGGGGTTTTCTAATGATCAATTAGCCTTTTATAATGATAAACTTGGATTAGCTAACACAACGTGCCATTGGAACACAGGAGTGATGGTTGCTGATAATGGGCCTCTGTATGCCTATGTAGATATTTCATAAAAAAATCTGCCGTTTCCAGCTACAATAGTCATTTACAACATTAACAATGTCTACACTGTATTTCTGATTAATTTGATGTTATTTTAATGGACGAAAAATGTGCTTTTCTTTCAAAAACAAGGACATTTCTAAGTGACCTCTGAATTTTGAACAGTGGTGTGTGTGTGTGTGTGTGTGTGTGTGTGTGTGTGTGTGTGTGTATATTATTCAATCATTGCGTGCCAACGAGCGTCTGCGTTGCCAGGTGCTGAAATAGAAGTTGATTCTATTTGTGGCGTGCTGCATGTCCTGCCTCTCCCATCTCCTCATTGGCTTTTAGAAGCATATACCCACATGCCATCTCATTGGTTATACCCACGTGGGTGATTTGAAAGATGAACTGAGGTCGGTTGTGGTAATAAACCTTATTATGAAAGTTAGTTGCCAATCGCAATATAAAGTCTAAAGAAGAACAGACCTGGAAGGAGGAGAGATAACTAGAAACGATTCGGTTGGCCGTTTCATGTGTTGGGTTATGTTGAAGTGGGAAGTTTACATAGACGCCTTAGCCAAATACATTTAAACTCAGTTCTTCACAATTCCTGACATTTAATCCTAGTTAAAAAAAAATACCTGTTTTAGGTCAGTTAGGATCACCACTTTATTTTAAGAATGTGAAATGTCAGAATAATAGTAGAGAGAATGATTTCATTTCAGCTTTTATTTCTTTCATCACGTTCTCAGTGGGTCAGAAGTTTACATACACTCAATTAGTATTTGGTAGCATTGCCTTTAAATTGTGTAACTTGGGTCAAACGTTTCGGGTAGCCTTCCACAAGCTTCCCACAATAAGTTGGGTGAATTTTGGCCCATTCCTCCTGACAGAGCTGGTGTAACTGAGTCAGGTTTGTAGGCCTCCTTGCTCGCACACACTTTCAGTTCTGCCCACAAATTTTCTATGGGATTGAGGTCAGGGCTTTGTGATGGCCACTCCTAATACCTTGACTTTGTTGTCCTTAAGCCATTTTGCCACAACTTTGGAAGAATGCTTGGGGTCATTGTCCATTTGGAAGACCCATTTGTGACCAAGCTTTAACTTGGTTCTTCGGCTTGCAAGCCTCCCCCTTTTTCCTCCAAACATAACGATGGTCATTATGGCCAAACAGTTCTGTTTTTGTTTCATCAGACCAGAGGACATTTCTCCAAAAAGTACGATCTTTGTCCCCATGTGCAGTTTCAAACCGAAGTCTGGCTCTTTTATGGCGGTTTTGGAGCAGTGGATTCTTTCTTGCTGAGCGGCCTTTCAGGTTATGTCGATATAGGACTCGTTTTACTGTGGATACAGATACTTTTGTGCCTGTTTCCTCCAGCATCTTCAAGGTCCTTTGCTGTTGTTCTGGGATTGATTTGCACTTTTCGCACCACAGTACTTTCATCTCTAGGAGACAGAACGCGTCTCCTTCCTGAGCGGTATGACGGCTGCGTGGTCCCATGGTGTTTATACTTGCGTACTATTGTTTGTACAGATGAACGTTGTACCTTCAGGCATTTGGAAATTGCTCCCAAGGATGAACCAGACTTGTGGAGGTCTACCATTTTTTTTCTGAGGTCTTGGCTGATTTCTTTTGATTTTCCCATGATGTCAAGCAAAGAGGCACTGAGTTTGAAGGTAGGCCTTGAAATACATCCACAGGTACACCTCCAATTGACTAAAAAGATTTCAATTAGCCTATCAGAAGCTTCTAAAGCCATGACATCATTTTTCTGGAATTTTCCAAGCTGTTTAAAGGCACAGTCAATTTAGTGTATGTAAACTTCTGACCCACTGGAATTGTGATTAAGTGAAATAATCTGGTAACAATTGTTGTAAAAATTACTTGTGTCATGCACAAAGTAGATGTCCTAACCGACTTGCTAAAACTATAGTTTGTTACCAAGAAATTTGTTGAGTGGATGAACACTTAGGTTGGAGTCATTAAAACTCGTTTATGTACATTTCCGACTTCAACTGTATGTATATGCGCTCAAGCCTGAAAAATGGCCTGATTTTTAAAAGGATTGTGCTCTTATACGCTATGGCTTATTACGCGCGCAGACAAACATGAAACAAAACGTATTTGATGTCTTTGGTACATCATTCGTCTAGCCTATACGCCAAAATGTAAAGAAATTCAGTTGGCCTACAATTAGTCCATTTAATTAGATTTTGTAATAGCCTAGTGATGGGGTTATTTTTTAAAAATATTAATAGATAGGCTAACATTGTGTTTTTTAGCTACAGAATCTCTCAGCACTGCGTTTCAATCTCCAACCCCTCTCCTTAATTCCTTTCACGAGTGCGCAGAGGGGCTGGCAACAGTTAAATAAAATGTTTCATTGTAAATAAAAACATGTTTCTCTCGATGTTCCCGAACATATTTAACTTTCTTTACATTTTAGTCATTTTAGCAGACGCTCTTATCCAGAGCGACTTACAGTAGTGAATACATACATTTCATTTGGGCGTAATATCACCTGTTGCGCAGCAGAAGGCGGCGTGCTCCGTAAACGGTGGTTAACGTGTGGAGTGAAAACTACATGAATGAAAAACTAACCGGCAGGTAAGTGGCCGCCCTTCGCTATCGGAGTGCATACGGATTAAATCATCTCTTTCACCTGAACATCGGCCATTCTATATCTAAACTAATTTGACATCTTGGTAAATAATTAAAATGAGAATAGTCTGATGTAGGGTGAGAACATTTAGTTAAATATCCAAATGCGTGACAACAGGATTTTTGTGGGACCTTGTACATGATTTTAAAAAACATTTGGCAGCATTTGCATACCCATTTATAAATCTGGATTGACTGTTGTGAGCAGATGGTGTTAAACTACACTGAACCAAAAATATAAATGCAACAATTAACGTTTTTTTACGGAGTTACACTTCTTATAAAGTAATCAGTCAATTGAAAAATATTAGGCCTTAGTCTATGGATTAAACAGGATTGAGAATAGTAATACATCTGTTGGTCACAGATTAAGGTAGGGGCCTGGATAAAGACTATCTGGTGTCTGGTGTGACCATTTGCCTCGTGTAGCGCGACACCTCCTTTTAGAATAGAGTTGATCAGGCGGATTTGCTGAATATTTTCAGGAACTGGAACAGGCTGGCGATCCAGAACATTCTCAATGGGTGACATGTCTGGTGAGTACGCAGGCCACGGAAGAACTGGGACATGTTCATCTTCCAGGAATTGTGTACAGATCGTTATGACACGGGGCTGTATATTATCATGCTGAAACGAGGTGATGGAGGAGGATGAATGGCACAACAACGGGCCTCGGGATTTCGTCACGGTATCTCTATGCATTCAAATTGCCATCAATAAAAAAACAATTGTTCTTTGTCTGTAGTTTATGCCTGCCCAAACCATAACTCCACAGTTTGTACAGAAATTATTTGGTTGTGCAAAACCCACAGTTTTATCGGCAGTCCAAGGGGCTGGTGTAAGACGATCCCGCAGGTGAAGAAGCCGGATGTGGAGGTCCTGGGCTGGAATGGTTTACACGTGGTCTGCGGTCGTGAGGCGGGTTGGGTATGCTGCCAAATTCTCTAAAACGAAGTTGTAGGCAGTTTATGGTAGAGAAATGTAACATTTAAATATCCAACAAAAAGCTCTGGTGGACATTCTTGCGGTCAGCATGCCTATTGCACGCTCCCTCAGAACTTGAGACATCTTTGCCATTGTGACAACTGCACATTTTTAGTGGAATTTAATTGTCCCCAGTACAAGGTGCACCTGTGTAATGATTATACTGTTTAATCAGCTTCTTGATATGCCTCAGATGGATGGGACACCTTATCTCAGCTCACTGGTCACCATAGCAACACCCACCCATAGCACGCGCTCCAGCAGGTATATTTCACTGGTCATCCCCAAAGCCAACACCTCCTTTGTCCGCCTTTCCTTCCAGTTCTCTGCTGCCAATTACTGGAACGAATTGCAAAAATCACTGAAGTTGGAGGCTTATATCTCCCTCACTAACTTTAAGCATCAGCTGTCAGAGCAGCTCACCGATGATCACTGTACCTGTACACAGCCCATCTGTAAATAGCGCAACCAACTACCTCATCCCCATATTAGTTACTTACCCTCTTGCTCTTTTGCACCCCAGTATCTCTACTTGCACATCATCATCTGCACATCTATCACTCCAGTGTTGATGCTAAATTGTAATTATTTTCGCCTCTATGGCCTATTTATTGCCTTACCTCCCTTCTCTTCTACATTTGCACACACTGTACATAGACTTTTTCTATTGTGTTAATGACTGTACGTTTGTTTGTTTGTTTGTAACTCTGTGTTTGTCGCACTGCTTTGCCAGATCTTTTCCAGGTCGCAGTTGTAAATGAGAACTTCTTAACTAGCCTACCTGGTTAAATAAAGGACTTGTTCTCAACTGGCCTACCTGGTTAAATAAAGGACTTGTTCTCTACTGGCCGACCTGGTTAAATAAAGGACTTGTTCTCTAACTGGCCTACCTGGTTAAATAAAGGTGAAATTTAAAAAAGGAGAAATGCTCACTAACAGCGATGTAAACAATTGTTAAATATTTGTTTGTCTGCTTATGGAAGATTTCTGGGTTCTCTTATTTCAGCTCATAAAACATGGGACCAACACAGAGAGGTTCAGGCAAGGCAGAACTGTGTTTACATTTACATTTTAGTCATTTAGCAGACGCTCTTATCCAGAGCGACTTACAAATTGGTGCATTCACCTAAATATCCAGTGGAACAACCACTTTACAATAGTGCATCTAAATCATCTAAATGTGTTGCGTTAATGCTTTTGTTCAGCAGGCAAAAGAAACGTGAAAATGATAATGCATTAGTGCAGTAAACTGATTTAAAATTCTGGAATTAAATGAACTAGTTTCGTTGCACCTGGGCTACTGTTCAGTCGTGGGGGTGAGGTACTACAGAGGGACTTGGGGAAATTACCGCTGGCCCAGAACAGGGCAGCACGGCTGGCCCGTAAATGTACCCAGAAAGCCAACATTAATATGCATGTCAGTCTCAGATCAAAGTGGAGGAGAGATTGACTTCATCGCTACTTGTTTTTGTAAGCAGTATTGACATGTTGAATACACTGAGCTGTCTGTTTAAACTACTGGCACACAGCTCAGACACCCATCCATACCCCACAAGACATGCCACCAGAGGTCTGTTTAAACTACTGGCACACAGCTCAGACACCCATCCATACCCCACAAGACATGCCACCAGAGGTCTGTTTAAACTACTGGCACACAGCTCAGACACCCACACATACCCCACAAGACATGCCACCAGAGGTCTGTTTAAACTACTGGCACACAGCTCAGACACCCCATCCATACCCCACAAGACATGCCACCAGAGGTCTGTTTAAACTACTGGCACACAGCTCAGACACCCATGCATACCCCACAAGACATGCCACCAGAGGTCTCTTCACTGTCCCCAAGTCCAGAACAGACTATGGGAGGCAGCACAGTACTACATAGAGCCATGACTACATGGAACTCTATTCCACATCAGGTAACTGACGCAGCAGTAGAATCAGATTCTTAAAAAGCAGGTAAAAATACACCTTATGGAACAACGGGGACTGTGAAGAGACACACATACGTACACGTGTATGGTGTAGTAGTAGAGTAGTGGCCTGAGGTCACACTTCATGTATTGTGAAATCTTTTGGAAAATGTATTTTAATGTTTAAAAATATAATGTATATTACTGCCTTAATTTTTACTGGACCCCAGGAAGAGTAGCTGCTGCCTTGGCAGGAACTAACGGGGATCCATAATAAACCCCAGGAAGAGTAGCTGCTGCCTTTACAGGAACTAATGGGGATCCATAATAAACCCCAGGAAGAGTAGCTGCTGTCTTGGCAGGAACTAATGGGGATCCATAATAAACCCCAGGAAGAGTAGCTGCTGCCTTGGCAGGAACTAATGGGGATCCATAATAAACCCCAGGAAGAGTAGCTGCTGCCTGGGCAGGAACTAATGGGGATCCATAATAAACCCCAGGAAGAGTAGCTGCTGCCTTGGCAGGAACTAATGGGGATCCATAATAAACCCCAGGAAGAGTAGCTGCTGCCTTGGCAGGAACTAATGGGGATCCATAATAAACCCCAGGAAGAGTAGCTGCTGCCTTGGCAGGAACTAATGTGGATCCATAATAAACCCCAGGAAGAGTAGCTGTTGCCTTGGCAGGAACTAACGGGGATCCATAATAAACCCCAGGAAGAGTAGCTGCTGCCTTGGCAGGAACTAATGGGGATCCATAATAAACCCCAGGAAGAGTAGCCGCTGCCTTGGCAGGAACTAATGGGGATCCATAATAAACCCCAGGAAGAGCAGCTGCTGCCTTGGCAGGAACTAATGGGGATCCATAATAAACCCCAGGAAGAGTAGCTGCTGCCTTGGCAGGAACTAATGGGGATCCATAATAAACCCCAGGAAGAGTAGCTGCTGCCTGGGCAGGAACTAATGGGGATCCATAATAAACCCCAGGAAGAGTAGCTGCTGCCTTGGCAGGAACTAATGGGGATCCATAATAAACCCCAGGAAGAGTAGCCGCTGCCTTGGCAGGAACTAATGGGGATCCATAATAAACCCCAGGAAGAGTAGCCGCTGCCTTGGCAGGAACTAATGGGGATCCATAATAAATACAACAGCAGTAACCAAATGGGTCGTTTTCCTCTCCAGCGTTTTTCAGCAGATGGTGCAAAGAGTCAAAGTGAAAAATAAGGAACAGAAACTAGAAGAAAAGACTGGAACCAACTGACTGCAAAGTAAACATGATGTATTAAACAGCTTGACTTGGGATGGAAGAAGTGCAGCAGCCGTCTATTATTTTATCAAGTGTGGGGCGGCAGGTCGCCTAGAGGTTAGAGCGGTGGGCCAGTGACCAGCAGGTAGCCTAGAGGTTAGAGCGGTGGGCCAGTGACCAGCAGGTCGCCTAGAGGTTAGAGCGTTGGGCCAGTGACCAGCAGGTAGCCTAGAGGTTAGAGCGGTGGGCCAGTGACCAGCAGGTAGCCTAGAGGTTAGAGCGGTGGGCCAGTGACCAGCAGGTAGCCTAGAGGTTAGAGCGGTGGGCCAGTGACCAGCAGGTAGCCTAGAGGTTAGAGCGTTGGGCCAGTGACCAGCAGGTAGCCTAGAGGTTAGAGCGGTGGGCCAGTGACCAGCAGGTAGCCTAGAGGTTAGAGCGTTGGGCCAGTGACCAGCAGGTAGCCTAGAGGTTAGAGCGGTGGGCCAGTGACCAGCAGGTCGCCTAGAGGTTAGAGCGGTGGGCCAGTGACCAGCAGGTAGCCTAGAGGTTAGAGCGGTGGGCCAGTGACCAGCAGGTCGCCTAGAGGTTAGAGCGGTGGGCCAGTGACCAGCAGGTAGCCTAGAGGTTAGAGCGGTGGGCCAGTGACCAGCAGGTAGCCTAGTGGTTAGAGCGGTGGGCCAGTGACCAGCAGGTAGCCTAGAGGTTAGAGCGGTGGGCCAGTGACCAGCAGGTAGCCTAGAGGTTAGAGCGTTGGGCCAGTGACCAGCAGGTAGCCTAGAGGTTAGAGCGGTGGGCCAGTGACCAGCAGGTAGCCTAGAGGTTAGAGCGTTGGGCCAGTGACCAGCAGGTAGCCTAGAGGTTAGAGCGGTGGGCCAGTGACCAGCAGGTCGCCTAGAGGTTAGAGCGGTGGGCCAGTGACCAGCAGGTAGCCTAGAGGTTAGAGCGGTGGGCCAGTGACCAGCAGGTCGCCTAGAGGTTAGAGCGGTGGGCCAGTGACCAGCAGGTAGCCTAGAGGTTAGAGCGGTGGGCCAGTGACCAGCAGGTAGCCTAGTGGTTAGAGCGGTGGGCCAGTGACCAGCAGGTAGCCTAGAGGTTAGAGCGTTGGGCCAGTGACCAGCAGGTAGCCTAGAGGTTAGAGCGTTGGGCCAGTGACCAGCAGGTAGCCTAGAGGTTAGAGCGGTGGGCCAGTGACCAGCAGGTAGCCTAGAGGTTAGAGCGGTGGGCCAGTAACCAGCAGGTAGCCTAGAGGTTAGAGCGGTGGGCCAGTAACCAGCAGGTCGCCTAGAGGTTAGAGCGGTGGGCCAGTAACCAGCAGGTAGCCTAGAGGTTAGAGCGTTGGGCCAGTGACCAGCAGGTCGCCTAGAGGTTAGAGCGGTGGGCCAGTAACCAGCAGGTCGCCTAGAGGTTAGAGCGGTGGGCCAGTAACCAGCAGGTAGCCTAGAGGTTAGAGCGGTGGGCCAGTAACCAGCAGGTAGCCTAGAGGTTAGAGCGTTGGGCCAGTAACTGAAAGGTTGCTGGATCAGATCCCCAGAGCTGACAAGTCAGGTCAGTTAGGAACAAATTCTTATTTACAATGACAGCCTAGGAACAGTGGGTTAACTGCCTTGTTCAGGGGCAGAACGACAGATTTTTACTTTGTCAGCTCAGGGATTCAATCCAGCAACCTTTCGGTTACCAGTCCAACACTCTAACCACTAGGCTACCTGCCGCCCCTCTAACCACGAGGCTACCTGCCTCCCCCTCTAACCACTAGGCTACCTGCCTCCCCCTCTAACCACTAGGCTACCTGCCTCCCCCTCTAACCACTAGGCTACCTGCCTCCCCCTCTAACCACTAGGCTACCTGCCTCCCCCTCTAACCACTAGGCTACCTGCCTCCCCCTCTAACCACTAGGCTACCTGCCTCCCCCTCTAACCACTAGGCTACCTGCCTCCCCCTCTAACCACTAGGCTACATGCCTCCCCCTCTAACCACTAGGCTACCTGCCTCCCCCTCTAACCACTAGGCTACCTGCCGCCCCTCTAACCACTAGGTTACCTGCCTCCCCCCTCTAACCACTAGGCTACCTGCCTCCCCCTCTAACCACTAGGCTACCTGCCTCCCCCTCTAACCACTAGGCTACCTGCCTCCCCCTCTAACCACTAGGCTACCTGCCTCCCCCTCTAACCACTAGGCTACCTGCCTCCCCCCTCTAACCACTAGGCTACCTGCCCCCCCCTCTAACCACTAGGCTACCTGCCTCCCCCTCTAACCACGAGGCTACCTGCCTCCCCCTCTAACCACTAGGCTACCTGCCTCCCCCTCTAACCACTAGGCTACCTGCCTCCCCCTCTAACCACTAGGCTACCTGCCTCCCCCTCTAACCACTAGGCTACCTGCCGCCCCTCTAACCACTAGGTTACCTGCCTCCCCCTCTAACCACTAGGCTACCTGTCTCCCCCTCTAACCACTAGGCTACCTGTCTCCCCCTCTAACCACTAGGCTACCTGCCTCCCCCTCTAACCACTAGGCTACCTGCCGCCTCTCTAACCACTAGGCTACCTGCCTCCCCCTCTAACCACTAGGCTACCTGCCTCCCCCTCTAACCACTAGGCTACCTGCCTCCCCCTCTAACCACTAGGCTACCTGCCGCCTCTCTAACCACTAGGCTACCTGCCGCCTCTCTAACCACTAGACTACCTGCCTCCCCCTCTAACCACTAGGCTACCTGTCTCCCCCTCTAACCACTAGGCTACCTGCCGCCTCTCTAACCACTAGACTACCTGCCTCCCCCTCTAACCACTAGGCTACCTGCCTCCCCCTCTAACCACTAGGCTACCTGCCTCCCCCTCTAACCACTAGGCTACCTGCCTCCCCCTCTAACCACTAGGCTACCTGCCGCCTCTCTAACCACTAGGCTACCTGCCGCCTCTCTAACCACTAGGCTACCTGCCGCCTCTCTAACCACTAGACTACCTGCCTCCCCAGGAATAAAGGTTAAATTAAATCTAAGAAGTCGGTCCATTAGACTATGTTCACCGAAATTCACAAATTACATTATGCTCTAGAGACCTGATTATTCACTGTTAATTGTTTATACACATTTTCCGATGACTATTATTATAGCTTACATGAAAAGGTGGGCATTATTGACACTGGAAAGCTGCTGTCTGATCCCATGTAGACCAACCACCACCTGCCATTGTTCCCTTGATCAAGGCTCTTAGCCCCCCCCCCCCCACATAGAACTGTTAGTCACATGTTGTCAACATGTTGTCAACCCTCCATCAGCTTCTGGGCATGCAGGCCTGGCTTTTTCAACATTACAGCCAAAATACTTTTGTTTTTATAAAAGTATTCCCTCATTCAATAAATCAGTAATCAAATTGATAAGGTAGACATGCTACTTCAAAGCAAGGTATCTACATACATTTGTTTATATATATATATATAAGGCTAAAATATTAATGTTTCGGGGGAAGAGTTATTTTTTAATTAGGATGGAACATTTTTTAATGTTGTTACAATTGCATGGCTACTGTTTAATTGAAGGGAATCCCAGTTTTCTAACGGTGAAGATTTATTTAGGCTCTACAGTGCCGGTGGAAAGGCGACAAGGAAATGAATGTTTAGTTGGCTGTATTTAACTAGCTAGAACTGTAACAAGTTATGCTTTGAATTGGGGATCTAATTAGTCGGTCATTTATTTTATACCTGCTGGTGAAATGTCGTAGTCTCTCTCCTCCAACGGCCCCTCGAACAGAGACACACGCAGCACCACAGACTGAAGCGATATGCCGGTAATGGCTGATATGTCGTTTAAAAAAAATTTGATTGATCAAATTTGTGTGCTTTCATGAATTACATTAACAACAATTATGAAACTAATTTCCATGATTTTATCATGACCTTACAAACCCTCATTTGACAACTTGGAACAAATCAAATGTATTTATAAAGCCCCCCCCCCCCCCCCCTTTTTTTTTTGTACATCATCCGATGTCACAAAGGGATTATACAGAAACCCAGCCTAAAACCACAAACAACCCATCATGCTTCAGGCTGGCACATTTTTCAATCTGAGCAATCTGGAACAACCTACTGTCACTCACAGATTCACAGACTAGCGGCAAATTAATCTGAACAAATCAGAATCAGGAAATTAATGCCCCTGTCTTCATTCCGTGTTTTATCAACATTTCTTTGCCTCGGTGTGTGAATCTGGACCAGCAATAGGCAACTTTAATTTTATAGAAGAGCCGGTAAGCAATTCCCCAAAAACTAGAAGCGCTGGTTTGTCGTTCCAGACAGCTTCTGCCCAAATCAAGCACTGGTATTAAACATTACTTCCGACATAGTGACTCGGAGATAACCATAGGGATTCGTGACTCGACTCGGAGTTAACCATAGGGATTCGTGACTCGACTCGGAGTTAACCATAGGGATTCGTGACTCGACTCGGACTCAAGGTTTAGTGAGTCGACTACAACACTGTCCTGAACATGTGAAAGTTGGTTTGGTGTCTCTATAAATTGAACGGTTTGAGTTACTGTTGGTTAGGGGCCTGAGAGATGAGGTCTTCAGTAGGTAGCGATATAGAGATGGTCCTGATAGATGTCTGCTGCTGGAGTCTATACCAGGAAATCTTCAATCACTAAGGACATGCTGCTCCAGTGTTGCAAAGGGGTTGCTTTCAAAAATAAAAACCAGGTGGAGCGCTTGGGAATCTGATTTTGAAATACAAGGTGAAAATAAAATCCACCTTTTTATTATTATTATAATTTTTTTTAGCATAAAAAAAAAATACAAAATCGAAACACGATTGTGACAGATAAAAAAAAAACTTGCAGATGTTCATTTGAAATGTAAGTAAATGTGTTTATTGTTCAGTAGGGGGACGCTTGGGCTGGGATGGTACAGAATCAGATATATGTTATTCCAGTGTTGGCCGCCAGGTGGCGCAGCGACACCCCGTTCCGGTCACAAGGCGGATCCACAAAACCTGGAAGTTTTGCGTTCCTCATTCAACTGTGACATTACGAAGGTTTACCGTTTGAAATAATGTCACAGATATACATATTTAATAACTACCGTGTTTAGCTTTCAAAGATAACAGGATCAGTTCTTTCTGAACTGTAAATAAAGTGCAAGGTAAGAGCCAAGAGGTTATTTTATTGTTCGGTTTGTTGTATACTGCAGAGATGAGAAGAAGTAGCCGTTTGTTTTTTAACGTTTTATTACAGTGACTAGCTAGCTAATGTTAGCATGACAGCTCAATCCATCTGTCAAATCTATTCTGTTACCATCAAGAAAACTATTATTGGTTAACACGATTTGATCTGAGAAACTTTTCTTAATTCACATCGGGATTGAATTGGATCGAGAACATATTTCATATCAACCGGTTAGCCTCTTGGCTAGCTAGCTAGGTGCCATCTGCCTTTACCCGTTATCGTTAGCTAGCTAACGTTAGTTAGCCTCTTGGCTAACTAGGTGCCATCTGCCTTTACCCGTTAGCGTTAGCTAGCCTCTTGGCTAGCTAGGTGCCATCTGCCTTTACCCGTTAGCTAGTTAACGTTAGTTGGCCTCTTGGCTAGCTAGGTGCCATCCCGTTAGTTAGCTAACGTTAGTTAGCCTCTTGACTAGCTAGGTGCCATCTCGTTAGCGTTAGCTAGCTAACGTTAGTTAGCCTCTTGACTAGCTAGGTGCCATCTCGTTAGCGTTAGCTAGCTAACGTTAGTTAGCCTCTTGACTAGCTAGGTGCCATCTCGTTAGCGTTAGCTAGCTAACGTTAGTTAGCCTCTTGACTAGCTAGGTGCCATCTCGTTAGCGTTAGCTAGCTAACGTTAGTTAGCCTCTTGACTAGCTAGGTGCCATCTCGTTAGCGTTAGCTAGCTAACGTTAGTTAGCCTCTTGACTAGCTAGGTGCCATCTCGTTAGCGTTAGCTAGCTAGCGTTAGTTAGCCTCTTGTCAGTGAGTGTCGCACCGACTGAACTGGATGTGATGTCCTCCCTGTGTGCCTTTTTTTTGTTGATGATTGAATAGTATCTACCTTTATTAACTAAAATACATTACATCCACATTGTTAGTAACGGTTTTGTTGGTAGTTAACCCATTCATTAGATCAACCATCACCCGGAGACAGTACAGTAGGTTTATAAAACTCTGTTCCTCAGCGCCTGTTGATGAAGGATAGTTACCTGATCTGGCCTTGTTTTTTCCATCAATGCTCATTATGAAATACTAGGGGACATGACTGAAGACAAACAGGGGTTGTCTTGGGGAACCAAATTACTAATCATTTTGTAGACATCAAGAAGCCCAAAACGGATGTTGTTTCAATATGGTTTGTGTTGTTTGTAGTCCACGACAGACAAAGATAATAGTTAAGTAAACTTTCCAATGTGTATGTTGTCAACCATCACATCCAACTACTGTCGTTAACGTTTGGTTTCTGTTTCCTCTGTAGCATCAATATTGTTATGACTGTCCGTTACATTAATATACAGTATCTCACAAAAGTGAGTCTTTTTGGTGCGCTGAGGAGAGGCTTTGTCATGATGCTCTCTAGAGGTCTTGTGATCTGACTGCACTTCCACAGTTCGTCCTTATGTGAATTGGTGGAACCTCTCCATGCCGAACACCACTGCAAGCAGCTCCTTCTCTATCTGTGCATATCCTGTCACGAGAATTTTCAATCCCGATGATGATGATGATGATAACTAAACAATTTATTTAAGCTTTGACCAATCCCAGAGGTTTGTAAGACCCTGGGTTTAATAATAATTAGGCAAAGACTCAGCTTCTGCAAAATGGTCTGTAAGGTTTTATTCAGAGAACGTTCTAAAGTAAAAAAATACAAAGACATGTCATTTTATAACTTCCACCTACTTTCACACACACACACACACACACACACACAGTAGGTGGGCTGTATCACATTCTTCGCATATCACTACCAAGCTGGCGGTTCCATACCGTTCTCTCCCTCCCGAGATTAGAGGGACCTTGACAGTGTCTCTTTCCTGTCGTACGTTTTTCGAAGTTCCAACCAGGTCATGTATAGTTTAATTGTCCTCTGTGTTTTCTTAGTCACACACACATTTCTCTCCCTTACTTGTCTCTACCAAAACCTTATTGGACTTAAGTTTATCACTATAATAAAATTTTAACTTAGTCTAATAATTCCGTTAGTCTAATTATACATGTTACATCATCTAATAATTATGTTTCAGGGTGGAATTCTTTAGTCATTACCTTAAACATATAAATTCCATTATCAATACCCTTTTTCAGTCTCTGTCAGGGCTCTGCTGGCGTATGCTATTGGTTATCCTCCCTGCATCAAGGCTGCTCCTAACCCGCTCAGTTATTCTGCGCTTTTGCATACTCAGACTGAATTTACGAACACACCCGAAATGGTAACTTGCCTTTTGTTAAGACATGTAGCTAGCTACCTAGCTAGCTAAACGATGAACCTAGCTAGGTAAACAACATGTATGATCATACACGTCACCTAACATTAGCTAGAGAGCCAGCTAGCATTAGCTAGTTAAACAACAATGAACATTGTGCCAAATCATGTCATTACTACCCTGCATGAATCTGCTGGGAGCTAACCAACCAAGTTCAATGTTGGCTAGCTAACATTAGGCTCTAACTAGCCAATAAAATATCTCTTGGATATGAATAATAACATCATACACGTAACGTTCGCTAGGGAGCCAGCCAGCTAACGTCAGGTAGCTAGCTAACAGTACACTTTAGCTTGAAATGAAAACACTTTCTGTCAAAATTAGAAATGTGTAATATCTGAAAATGTAGCTAGCTATCTTACCTGTATACATCATCATGCATGATGGACGCGTCTTCCTGTCACGGATGCCATGCCATGGTTGCCCTTAGTTTGAAGATGTAATCCGAAGACAAGTGTTTTCTCCGTCTCTTTAGCTATCATACTCTAATTCCACTGATTTCAAAACTCGATCCTCCAGAAAGTGGAGATCAACACTTATGCAGCATCACTACACGATACATTAAAAAAAGCTACGTTAGACAGGGTTACCGACACAGACTGACCAGGCCTCTCTATTGGCGCAGTGGTTTAAGGCTAGCTGTGCCACTAGAGATTCTGGGTTCGAGTCCAGGCTCTGTCGCAGCCGGCCGAGACCGGGAGACCCATGGGGCGGTACACAATTGGCCTAGTGTTGTCCGGGTTTGGCTGGCAGGGATGTCCTTGTCCCATCGCGCTCTCTAGCGACTCCTGTGGCGGGCCGGGCGCAGTGCACGCTGACACGTTCGCCAGGTGTACGGTGTTTCCTCCGACACATTGGTGCGGCTGGCTTCCGGGTTAAGTGGGAATTGTGTCAAGAAGCAGTGCGGCTTGGTTGGGTTGTGTTTCGGAGGACGCACGGCTCTCGACCTTCGCCTCTCCCGAGTCCGTACGGGAGTTGCAGTGACGAGACAAAACTAGCACACAGGAGGACATTTTTCTCTGTTGTGGTCAGTTCCTTTTTAATTTCTACCATGATGTGATATGCTCCTGTTTTAATTGCATTGAAAAAAATAAAAATAAAGGCATGTAAAGCGCTGGTCCCATGAGAGCTGTTTCCAGATCATTTAATGTTAATTTCTCTACCATAAGCTGCCTCCCAACATCGTTTTAGACCGCAGACCATGACCTCCACGTTCAGCTTCTTCACCTGTTGAATTATCAGTGAGGAGGGTGTTTGTCTGCTCTATACCAAATTTCCCTGTTTCACACCTGATCGTTTGGTGTATGGGACTACCAGCTACAGTTGAAGTCTGAAGTTTACATACACCTTAGCCAAATACATTTAAAATTCAGTTCTTCACAATTCCTGACATTTTAATCCTAGTAAAAATTCCCTGTCTTAGGTCAGTTAGGATCACCACATTATTTTAAGAATGTGAAATGCCAGAATAATAGAGTGATTTATTTCAGCTTTAATTTATTTCATTACATTCCCAGTGGGTCAGAAGTTTACATACACTCAATTAGTATTTGGTAGCATTGCCTTTAAATTGTGTAACTTGGGTCAAACGTTTCGGGTAGCCTTATACAAAAGCTTCCCACAATAAGTTGGGTGAATTTTGGCCCATTCCTCCTGACAGAGCTTGTGTAACTGAGTCAGGTTTGTAGGCCTCCTTGCTCACACACGCTTTTTCAGTTCTGCTCTCAAATTTTCTATGGGATTGAGGTCAGCGCTTTGTGATGGCCACTCCAATAGCTTGACTTTGTTGTCCTTAAGCCATTTTGCCACAACTTCGGAAGTATGCTTGGGGTCATTGTCCATTTGGAAGACCCATTTGCGACAAAGCTTTAACTTCCTGACTGATGTCTTGAGATGTTGCTTCAATATATCCACATCATTTTCCGTCCTCATGATGCCATCTATTTTGGGAAGTGCACCAGTCCCTCCTGCAGCAAAGCACCCCCACAACATGATGCTGCCATCCCCGTGCTTCACGGTTGGGATGGTGTTCTTCGGCTTGCAAGCCTCCCCCTTTTTCCTTCAAACAAAACGATGGTCATTATGGCCAAACAGTTCTATTTTTGTTTCATCAGACCAGAGGACATTTCTCCAAAAAGTACGATCTCTGTCCCCATGTGCAGTTGAAAACCGTAGTCTGGCTTTTTTATGCCGGTTTTGGAGCAGTGGCTTCTTCCTTGCTGAGCGGCCTTTCAGGTTATGTCGATATAGGACTCGTTTTACTGTGGATACATACTTTTGTACCTGTTTCCTCCAGCATCTTCACAAGGTCCTTTGCTGTTGTTCTGGGATTTATTTGCACTTTTTGCATCAAAGTACGTTCATCTCTAGGAGACAGAACGCACCTCCTTCCTGAGCGGTATGACGGCTGCGTGGTCCCATGGTGTTTATACTTGCGTACTATTGTTTGTACAGATGAACGTGGTACCTTTAGGCATTTGGAAATTGCTCCCAAGGATGAACCAGACTTGTATAGGTCTACAATTTTTTTTCTGAGGTCTTGGCTGATTTCTTTAGATTTTCCCATGATGTCAAGCTAAGAGGCACTGTGTTTGAAGGTAGGCCTTGAAATACATCCACAGGTACACCTCCAATTGACTCAAATGATGTCAATTAGCCTATCAGAAGCTTCTAAAGCCATGACATCATTTTCTGGAATTTTCCAAGCTGTTTAAAGGCACAGTCAACTTAGTGTATGTAAACTTCTGACCCACTGGAATTGTGATGCAGTGAATTATAAGTGAAATAATCTGTCTGTAAACAATTGTTTAAAAAATGACTTGTGTCATGCACAAAGTAGATGTCTTAACCGACTTGCCAAAACTATAGTTTGATAACAAGAAATTTGTGGAGTTTTTGAAAAACAAGTTTTAATGACTCCAACCTAAGTGTATGTAAACTTCCGACTTCAACTGTAACTGTAACCTTGAGGGCAACCAGTGGGTCCATCTCCTCTATACCATGTTTCTTGTAGAATAACAATGTCTGTATTTCCATTTAATGGGTTCCTTCTATTTAGGCCAAAGGCAGATCACCTATAAAGGGTGTGGCCAGTGTTTATGTGAGGGGGTCTAGGTTGGTAGGGATGTGGCCTGACCCTCTTGGTGCAGGTCCTCTTGGTGCAGGTCCTCTTGGTGCGGGTCCTCCTGTTGCGGGTCCTCTTGGTGCGGGTCCTCCGGGAGGGGGTCTAGGTTGGTAGGGATGTGGCCTGACCCTCTTGGTGCGGGTCCTCTTGGTGCGGGTCCTCTTGGTGCGGGTCCTCCGGGAGGGGGTCTAGGTTGGTAGGGATGTGGCCTGACCCTCTTGGTGCGGGTCCTCTTGGTGCGGGTCCTCTTGGTGCGGGTCCTCTTGGTGCGGGTCCTCTTGGTGCGGGTCCTCTTGGTGCGGGTCCTCTTGGTGCGGGTCCTCTTGGTGCAGGTCCTCTTGGTGCAGGTCCTCTTGGTGCGGGTCCTCCGGGAGGGGGTCTAGGTTGGTAGGGATGTGGCCTGACCCTCTTGGTGCGGGTCCTCTTGGTGCGGCTCCTCTTGGTGCGGGTCCTCCGGGAGGGGGTCTAGGTTGGTAGGGATGTGGCCTGACCCTCTTGGTGCGGCTCCTCTTGGTGCGGCTCCTCTTGGTGCGGCTCCTCCGGGAGGGGGTCTAGGTTGGTAGGGATGTGGCCTGACCCTCTTGGTGCAGGTCCTCTTGGTGCAGGTCCTCTTGGTGCGGCTCCTCTTGGTGCGGCTCCTCTTGGTGCGGCTCCTCTTGGTGCAGGTCCTCTTGGTGCGGGTCCTCTTGGTGCGGCTCCTCTTGGTGCGGGTCCTCCGGGAGGGGGTCTAGGTTGGTAGGGATGTGGCCTGACCCTCTTGGTGCGGGTCCTCTTGGTGCGGCTCCTCTTGGTGCGGGTCCTCCGGGAGGGGGTCTAGGTTGGTAGGGATGTGGCCTGACCCTCTTGGTGCGGGTCCTCTTGGTGCGGCTCCTCTTGGTGCAGGTCCTCCGGGAGGGGGTCTAGGTTGGTAGGGATGTGGCCTGACCCTCTTGGTGCGGGTCCTCTTGGTGCGGCTCCTCTTGGTGCGGGTCCTCCGGGAGGGGGTCTAGCAGTTCTAGGAGGTGTGTCTTGCTGGTCTGTCTAAGGATATGTTATACTGTAGGGATTGGTTGACCTCGATTCAGTGGAGTATTGCTTCTTCCTATATCTTGGCCTCAATCTTCTTTTTAACTATTGAGCCAAAATGTTTTCAGCCCTTTTTTTTCCCCCCCATGATTGATGAAAACTAATTTGCTCATGCTGATATGTGTATTTTGGACTGTATCTTTAGTCCTCACAACTAGTCAGAGATTAAGGTTGTCAGGCCTCTAGCCCCATTAGTACTACCGGGAGATCATCGGCCCACGGATAATATCTCTCTCTGAGAGATGAGAAGAGGAAGTTTGTTTTGGGTTGATTACTATGCGGTACGACGAACACAGAGCAGACCTGGAAAAACCAGTTATGCTGTCTGGAGCCTCCGCTTCCAACGGTGACAAGCAGGCAGACAGACGGCTTGGTGTTTGACTGGCAGGCAGGCAGGCAGACAGACAGACAGACGGCTTGGTGTTTGACTGGCAGGCAGGCAGACAGACAGACAGACAGACGGCTTGGTGTTTGACTGGCAGGCAGACAGACAGACGGCTTGGTGTTTGACTGGCAGGCAGACAGACAGACAGACGGCTTGGTGTTTGACTGGCAGGCAGGCAGACAGACAGACAGACAGACGGCTTGGTGTTTGACTGGCAGGCAGGCAGGCAGACAGACAGACAGACGGCTTGGTGTTTGACTGGCAGGCAGGCAGGCAGACAGACAGACAGACGGCTTGGTGTTTGACTGGCAGGCAGGCAGACAGACAGACAGACGGCTTGGTGTTTGACTGGCAGGCAGGCAGACAGACAGACAGACGGCTTGGTGTTTGACTGGCAGGCAGGCAGACAGACAGACAGACGGCTTGGTGTTTGACTGGCAGGCAGGCAGACAGACAGACAGACGGCTTGGTGTTTGACTGGCAGGCAGGCAGACAGACAGACAGACGGCTTGGTGTTTGACTGGCAGGCAGGCAGACAGACAGACAGACGGCTTGGTGTTTGACTGGCAGGCAGGCAGACAGACAGACAGACGGCTTGGTGTTTGACTGGCAGGCAGACAGACAGACAGACAGACGGCTTGGTGTTTGACTGGCAGGC
>NC_138293.1:3195000-3292500 GCF_965601325.2 Salmo salar | reverse complement strand
GAGAGGTGAAAGGTGATGTTGGAGGGAGACGAGAGTCCCAGTTCCTAGAGAGGTGAAAGGTGATGTTGGAGGAGACGAGAGTCCCAGTTCCTAGAGAGGTGAAAGGTGATGTTGGAGGAGACGAGAGTCCCAGTTCCTAGAGAGGTGAAAGGTGATGTTGGAGGAGACGAGAGTCCCAGTTCCTAGAGAGGTGAAAGGTGATGTTGGAGGGAGACGAGAGTCCCAGTTCCTAGAGAGGTGAAAGGTGATGTTGGAGGGAGACGAGAGTCCCAGTTCCTAGAGAGGTGAAAGGTGATGTTGGAGGGAGACGAGAGTCCCAGTTCCTAGAGAGGTGAAAGGTGATGTTGGAGGGAGACGAGAGTCCCAGTTCCTAGAGAGGTGAAAGGTGATGTTGGAGGGAGACGAGAGTCCCAGTTCCTAGAGAGGTGAAAGGTGATGTTGGAGGGAGACGAGAGTCCCAGTTCCTAGAGAGGTGAAAGGTGATGTTGGAGGGAGACGAGAGTCCCAGTTCCTAGAGAGGTGAAAGGTGATGTTGGAGGGAGACGAGAGTCCCAGTTCCTAGAGAGGTGAAAGGTGATGTTGGAGGGAGACGAGAGTCCCAGTTCCTAGAGAGGTGAAAGGTGATGTTGGAGGAGACGAGAGTCCCAGTTCCTAGAGAGGTGAAAGGTGATGTTGGAGGAGACGAGAGTCCCAGTTCCTAGAGAGGTGAAAGGTGATGTTGGAGGAGACGAGAGTCCCAGTTCCTAGAGAGGTGAAAGGTGATGTTGGAGGAGACGAGAGTCCCAGTTCCTAGAGAGGTGAAAGGTGATGTTGGAGGGACGAGGCCCGCCAGAGGGTGGGGGGGGGGCGGGCCCAGTTCCTAGAGAGGTGAAAGGTGATGTTGGAGGGAGACGAGAGTCCCAGTTCCTAGAGAGGTGAAAGGTGATGTTGGAGGGAGACGAGAGTCCCAGTTCCTAGAGAGGTGAAAGGTGATGTTGAGGGGGACGAGAGTCCCAGTTCCTAGAGAGGTGAAAGGTGATGTTGGAGGGAGACGAGAGTCCCAGTTCCTAGAGAGGTGAAAGGTGATGTTGGAGGGGACGAGAGTCCCAGTTCCTAGAGAGGTGAAAGGTGATGTTGGAGGAGACGAGAGTCCCAGTTCCTAGAGAGGTGAAAGGTGATGTTGGAGGAGACGAGAGTCCCAGTTCCTAGAGAGGTGAAAGGTGATGTTGGAGGAGACGAGAGTCCCAGTTCCTAGAGAGGTGAAAGGTGATGTTGGAGGAGACGAGAGTCCCAGTTCCTAGAGAGGTGAAAGGTGATGTTGGAGGGAGACGAGAGTCCCAGTTCCTAGAGAGGTGAAAGGTGATGTTGGAGGAGACGAGAGTCCCAGTTCCTAGAGAGGTGAAAGGTGATGTTGGAGGGAGACGAGAGTCCCAGTTCCTAGAGAGGTGAAAGGTGATGTTGGAGGGAGACGAGAGTCCCAGTTCCTAGAGAGGTGAAAGGTGATGTTGGAGGAGACGAGAGTCCCAGTTCCTAGAGAGGTGAAAGGTGATGTTGGAGGGAGACGAGAGTCCCAGTTCCTAGAGAGGTGAAGGTGATGTTGAGGGGACGAGAGTCCCAGTCCTAGAGAGGTGAAAGGTGATGTTGGAGGGAGACGAGAGTCCCAGTTCCTAGAGAGGTGAAAGGTGATGTTGGAGGAGACGAGAGTCCCAGTTCCTAGAGAGGTGAAAGGTGATGTTGGAGGAGACGAGAGTCCCAGTTCCTAGAGAGGTGAAAGGTGATGTTGGAGGAGACGAGAGTCCCAGTTCCTAGAGAGGTGAAAGGTGATGTGGAGGAGACGAGAGTCCCAGTTCCTAGAGAGGTGAAAGGTGATGTTGGAGGAGACGAGAGTCCCAGTTCCTAGAGAGGTGAAAGGTGATGTTGGAGGAGACGAGAGTCCCAGTTCCTAGAGAGGTGAAAGGTGATGTTGGAGGAGACGAGAGTCCCAGTTCCTAGAGAGGTGAAAGGTGATGTTGGAGGAGACGAGAGTCCCAGTTCCTAGAGAGGTGAAAGGTGATGTTGGAGGGAGACGAGAGTCCCAGTTCCTAGAGAGGTGAAAGGTGATGTTGGAGGGAGACGAGAGTCCCAGTTCCTAGAGAGGTGAAAGGTGATGTTGAGGGGGACGAGAGTCCCAGTTCCTAGAGAGGTGAAAGGTGATGTTGGAGGGAGACGAGAGTCCCAGTTCCTAGAGAGGTGAAAGGTGATGTTGGAGGAGACGAGAGTCCCAGTTCCTAGAGAGGTGAAAGGTGAGGTTGGAGGGAGACGAGAGTCCCAGTTCCTAGAGAGGTGAAAGGTGATGTTGGAGGGAGACGAGAGTCCCAGTTCCTATTGCATCACATGAGTGTACAAAACATTATAAACATTAGGATTTTTAATCCTTGAGACATCGATTGTGTATGTGTTTCATTCAGAGGGTGAATGGGCAAGACAAAATATTTTAGAACTTTTTGAAGGGGTTATGGTAGTACGTGGCAGTTGCACTGGTTTGTGTCAAGAACTGCAACACTGCTGGGTTTTTCACGCTCAGCAGACGTGTTAGAAATGAGGATTTCCTGTCTAGTCTCTAACCTCGCAGAAGGACTTCCTGTCTAGTCTCTAACCTCGCAGAAGGATTTTCAGGTCTAGTCTCTACCCTCACAGAAGGATTTTCTGTCTAGTCTCTACCCTCACAGAAGGATAGTCTCTATCCTCACAGAAGGATTTCCTGTCTAGTCTCTACCCTCACAGAAGGATAGTCTCTACCCTCACAGAAGGATTTCCTGTCTAGTCTCTAACCTCGCAGAAGGATAGTCTCTAACCTCACAGAAGGATAGTCTCTACCCTCACAGAAGGATAGTCTCTACCCTCGCAGAAGGATAGTCTCTACCCTCGCAGAAGGATAGTCTCTACCCTCGCAGAAGGATAGTCTCTACCCTCGCAGAAGGATAGTCTCTACCCTCGCAGAAGGATAGTCTCTAACCCTCGCAGAAGGATAGTCTCTAACCCTCGCAGAAGGATAGTCTCTAACCCTCGCAGAAGGATAGTCTCTAACCCTCGCAGAAGGATAGTCTCTAACCCTCGCAGAAGCCAAAGCCCCTCCCCGATCCGTGTTGTCACACACGTTAGGCACTCCTGGCGAAGAAGTTTAAGCACCGCCTTCTTCTCCCAATCCTGATAGGTCCAAGTAACCAGTGAGGAAAAACCCCAAAACCTCCTCCAGGGGTGGTAGGTAGCCTAGCGGTTAGAGCGTTGGGCCAGTAACCGAAAGGTTGCTAGATCAAATCCCTGAGCTGACGAGGTAAAAACCTGTCGTTCTGCCCCTGAACAAGGCAGTTAAGTCACTCATCCCGTTCAGTCCTGACAGATTCTCTGTCTATTCTCTGCTCCTTAAGGGTGGGTGTTGTCATCCTAGCCCCTCTCTACCAACACTAATGCAGACACATGAATAATGTACCTGTCTGTCCTGTCTGTCCTGTCTGTCTCTGTCCTGTCTGTCTGTCGTCAACAACAATAATACACTGTATTTGTTTTTTTGCTTATACCACCTTTATACATTTTATTACACCTTTATAAACATCTAGAAACATGAACATGTTTCTAACCCCTCTATAACAGGAGACGGGCCACAACCTGACAGTGAACCTGACCACTCTGAGGGTGTGGTGTTATGCCTGTGGGAAAGAGGTGTTCCTGGAGCATCACCTGGGCCATCACTGCCCTGTCCCCAGCACCAAGACCCTCACATCACCTCTCACCAACAACACACAGGTAATGTTACGCTCTGAAACCAACGTTGGTTGGTTGGTTGGTTGGTTGGTTGGTATGCTGATTGGTTGGTTGGTTGGTTGGTATGCTGATTGGTTGGTTGGTTGGTATGCTGGTTGGTTGGTATGCTGGTTGGTTGGTATGCTGGTTGGTTGGTATGCTGATTGGTTGGTATGCTGATTGGTTGGTATGCTGATTGGTTGGTATGCTGATTGGTTGGTATGCTGGTTGGTTGGTTGGTTGGTATGCTGGTTGGTTGGTATGCTGGTTGGTTGGTATGCTGGTTGGTTGGTATGCTGGTTGGTTGGTATGCTGGTTGGTTGGTATGCTGGTTGGTTGGTTGGTATGCTGGTTGGTTGGTTGGTATGCTGGTTGGTTGGTTGGTATGCTGGTTGGTTGTTGGTATGCTGGTTGGTTGGTATGCTGGTTGGTTGGTATGCTGATTGGTTGGTATGCTGGTTGGTTGGTATGCTGGTTGGTTGGTTGGTATGCTGGTTGGTTGGTTGGTATGCTGGTTGGTTGGTATGCTGGTATGCGTTGGTTGGTTGGTTGGTATGCTGATTGGTTGGTATGCTGATTGGTTGGTATGCTGGTATGCTGGTATGCTGGTTGGTTGGTCAATTTTATTTATTGGTTGATTGATCCCTGAATTCATTGAGTGATTGTTACCTAGAAAGATTGTTACCTAGAAAGATTGATACCTAGAAAGATTGATACCTAGAAAGATTGATACCTAGAAAGATTGATACCTAGAAAGATTGATACCTAGAAAGATTGATACCTAGAAAGATTGATACCTAGAAAGATTGATACCTAGAAAGATTCATACCTAGAAAGATTGATACCTAGAAAGATTGATACCGAGGTTTATTTGATAACTGATTGATACCTGAATTGATTGATAGATTGACTGATACCTTGATTGCTTGGTTGACTAATTAATGACTGAATCACTAATTAAGTTCCCTCATTATAAAAACCCGTTGTCTATAGCTGAAGCCACAACCCCCCCCCCCCCCCCCCCCCCCGACCAAATCAACGTAGAACATGAACACTGTACAGATTCAATCATATGGTTAATGATTATTTCACATCACTTTGAGACCATGTTTTAAAGTCCACAATCATTCAGTTATGTAACGTTGTTTTCTGTCTTTATGTAAAAAGCTGTCGAAGCAGTTGGTTCCGCTGTCGTCTCCTCGCGCTGCTGATAGGTCACTGTGTTTAGACGCTTATGGTTCTAATTGGGTCTTCTGTCCCCCAGGAGGGTAGCAGGGTGCTGGGCCGCTCCACCTCTCTGAGACTGCCCCCTACTGGTGGCTGTGAAGACCTGGGCATGGAGACTGAGGAGGAGGAAGAGCTTCGCCCCAGAGGTAGTATTATTATCCGTAGAGCGTGTTAGGGGCGTGTTAGGGGGCGTGTTTAGGGGCGTGTTAGGGGCCCTGTGTTTACGCAATGTGACATGCCTGGATTTTTACCTTTTAAAAAAAAAAAAAATTATTTAAAGCTGCAATATGTCCATTTTTAGGCGACCCTGACCAAATTCACATAGAAATGTGTGTTATAGATCTGTCGTTCTCATTGAAAGCAAGTCTAAGAAGCGGTAGATCTGTTCTGTGTGTGCTATTTCTACGCTTCCCTTTCTTAAGTTTCATTTTCGAGTCTTATCGGTATCTTTTTTTTTTTACACCAGCTTCAAACAGCTAAAAATACAAAATTTTTGATTCTGGAAAATGTATTTCTCAACGGTTTAGATGATACAATGATTCTTTACACTATACTTGTTTTTTGTTTTTTTTGTCACATAAACTGAAATTAGTTTAAACTATTAGAATTTTAACAACCAGGAAAAGGCGGGGCGATATCTGCATAGTGCAGCTTTAAAGCGTTTTCATTAAACTGTCCAGCAGCATCTTTATTTCAATCAATCAATCACATTTATTTATAAAGCCCTTTTTTACATCAGCTGATGTATAGATACCCAGCCTAAAAAAAATCAAAAAACAGCAAGCAATGCAGGTATAGAAGCACATTTCTGACCAGAGCTTAAAATACAGGATCACTGTTAAACTGACTGAGCGCCTCTGGACCATCGTTCCCAAGTCTCTCAGCTGATCTCCTCCACCTACTGCCAAATCAAACTCCTACTAGTTGAACATTGACTATAATGAATCGGGGCTAGTAGCTGTCAAGGTGACGGGTGGCATTCAGGATAGATAGGTGTTTGTGTGTCAGGATAGGTGTGTGTGTGTGTGTGTGTGTGTGTCAGGATAGGTGTTTGTGTGTCAGGATAGGTTGTGTGTGTGGTGTGTGGTCAGGATAGGTGTGTGTGTCAGGATAGGTGTGTGTGTGTGTGTGTGTGTCAGGATAGGTGTGTGTGTCAGGATAGGTGTGTGTGTGTGTGTGTGTGTGTGTCAGGATAGATGTGTGTGTGTCAGGATAGATGTGTGTGTCTCTCTCCACCAGGTCTGACGGGACTGAAGAACATAGGAAACACCTGCTTTATGAACGCAGCCCTGCAGGCCCTCTCTAACTGGTGAGAACCTATACCAAACCCATATCTGACCTTTCACCCTGACCCCAGCCCTCTCTAACTGGTGAGAACCTATACCAAACCCATATCTGACCTTTCACCCTGACCCCAGCCCTCTCTAACTGGTGAGAACCTATACCAAACCCATATCTGACCTTTCACCCTGACCCCAGCCCTCTCTAACTGGTGAGAACCTATACCAAACCCATATCTGACCTTTCACCCTGACCCCAGCCCTCTCTAACTGGTGAGAACCTATACCAAACCCATATCTGACCTTTCACCCTGACCCCAGCCCTCTCTAACTGGTGAGAACCTATACCAAACCCATATCTGACCTTTCACCCTGACCCCAGCCCTCTCTAACTGGTGAGAACCTATACCAAACCCATATCTGACCTTTCACCCTGACCCCAGCCCTCTCTAACTGGTGAGAACCTATACCAAACCCATATCTGACCTTTCACCCTGACCCCAGCCCTCTCTAACTGGTGAGACCCTATACCAAACCCATATCTAACCTTTCACCCTGACCCCAGCCCTCTCTAACTGGTGAGAACCTATACCAAACCCATATCTGACCTTTCACCCTGACCCCAGCCCTCTCTAACTGGTGAGAACCTATACCAAACCCATATCTGACCTTTCACCCTGACCCCAGCCCTCTCTAACTGGTGAGAACCTATACCAAACCCATATCTGACCTTTCACCCTGACCCCAGCCCTCTCTAACTGGTGAGAACCTATACCAAACCCATATCTGACCTTTCACCCTGACCCCAGCCCTCTCTAACTGGTGAGAACCTATACCAAACCCATATCTGACCTTTCACCCTGACCCCAGCCCTCTCTAACTGGTGAGAACCTATACCAAACCCATATCTGACCTTTCACCCTGACCCCAGCCCTCTCTAACTGGTGAGAACCTATACCAAACCCATATCTGACCTTTCACCCTGACCCCAGCCCTCTCTAACTGGTGAGACCTGGTTCGAGGTCCAGGTTAGAGGCCCTCCTGCCCATTAAATGGAGAGGGAGAGACAAAGAAAGAGGTGGAATGGGTTCACACTCATGGAATGTTACATAAAGGTCACTTCATTATTCAGTGTTTTACTGCATCAGGGATCGTGTACACAGACGTATCGGGCTTTACCAGCCTTCAGAGTGTAGGTACAATTTACTTTAATTCAAAACAGCATTTATAAAGAACTACAGACGAGCAGCAGGTGCTTCTAATCAGGGTTACCGTAACAACAGACGAGCAGCAGGTGCTTCTAATCAGGGTTACCGTAACAACAGACGAGCAGCAGGTGCTTCTAATCAGGGTTACCGTAACAACAGACGAGCAGCAGGTGCTTCTAATCAGGGTTACCGAACAACAGACGAGCAGCAGGTGCTTCTAATCAGGGCTAGAAGCAACCCGACCCCTGTCCTGATGAAGCCCCAAAACTTGAACAGAAGCCAGTTGCTTAACGAATCCCAGCAATAACGGAATAAACTGTTTACTGTAAACTATTTAGTTACTTTCAATGATGGCCGTAATGGCATCAAATCTATTGGCTGTTATATTTAGTGTTTTTGCTGCCAAACAAATATGTTGTGTTTTGGCTGTAAAGAAAAAGCCAGATCTCAGACTGGCCAATAAAAATAAAATATTAAGATGGACAAAAGAACACAGATACTGGACTGAGGAACTCTGCCTAGAAGGGCAGCATCCCGGAGTCGCCTCTTCACTGTTGATACTGGACAGAGGAACTCTGCCTAGAAGGCCAGCATCCCGGAGTCGCCTCTTCACTGTTGACGTACACAGCGTTGTACCAGACCTAAAGTTTCTTGGCAATTTCTCACATGGAATAGCCTTCATTTCTCAGAACAAGAATAGACTGACAAGTTTCAGAAGAAAGTTATTTGTTTCTGGACATTTTGAGCCTGTAATCAAACCCACAAATGCTGAAGCTCCAGATACTCAGCTAGTCTAAAGAAGGCCAGTTTTATTGCTTCTTTAATTAGTACAACAGTTTTCAGCTGTGCTAAGATAATTGCAAAAGGGTTTTCTAATGATCAATTAGACTTTTTAAAATGATAAACTTGGATTAGCTAACACAACGTGCCATTGGAACACAGGAGTGATGGTTGCTGATAATGGGCCTCTGTATGCCTATGTAGATATTCCATTAAAAATCAGACGTTTCCAGCTACAATAGTCATTTACAACATTAACAATATCTACACTGTATTTCTGATCAATTTGATGTTATTTTAATGGACAAAAAATGCGCTTTTCTTTCAAAAACAAGGTAATTTCTCAGTGTTACATTACTAGATCCCTTTCTCAGTGTTTCATTACTAGATCCCTTTCTCAGTGTTTCATTACTAGATCCCTTTCTCAGTGTTACATTACTAGATCCCTTTCTCAGTGTTACATTACTAGATCCCTTTCTCAGTGTTTCATTACTAGATCCCTTTCTCAGTGTTACATTACTAGATCCCTTTCTCAGTGTTTCATTACTAGATCCCTTTCTCAGTGTTACATTACTAGATCCCTTTCTCAGTGTTACATTACTAGATCCCTTTCTCAGTGTTACATTACTAGATCCCTTTCTCAGTGTTACATTACTAGATCCCTTTCTCAGTGTTACATTACTAGATCCCTTTCTCAGTGTTACATTACTAGATCCCTTTCTCAGTGTTACATTACTAGATCCCTTTCTCAGTGTTTCATTACTAGATCCCTTTCTCAGTGTTTCATTACTAGATCCCTTTCTCAGTGTTTCATTACTAGATCCCTTTCTCAGTGTTTCATTACTAGATCCCTTTCTCAGTGTTTCATTACTAGATCCCTTTCTCAGTGTTACATTACTAGATCCCTTTCTCAGTGTTACATTACTAGATCCCTTTCTCAGTGTTACATTACTAGATCCCTTTCTCAGTGTTACATTACTAGATCCCTTTCTCAGTGTTACATTACTAGATCCCTTTCTCAGTGTTACATTACTAGATCCCTTTCTCAGTGTTTCATTACTAGATCCCTTTCTCAGTGTTACATTACTAGATCCCTTTCTCAGTGTTTCATTACTAGATCCCTTTCTCAGTGTTACATTACTAGATCCCTTTCTCAGTGTTTCATTACTAGATCCCTTTCTCAGTGTTACATTACTAGATCCCTTTCTCAGTGTTACATTACTAGATCCCTTTCTCAGTGTTACATTACTAGATCCCTTTCTCAGTGTTACATTACTAGATCCCTTTCTCAGTGTTACATTACTAGATCCCTTTCTCAGTGTTTCATTACTAGATCCCTTTCTCAGTGTTACATTACTAGATCCCTTTCTCAGTGTTACATTGATCATGAACAGGTTAAGACGCATAAGAGTTGTCCGTTAAATACAATATAATATATTACAGAATGTGGTGCGAGGACAATCTCTCTTTCTCAGTCTCTCACTCGTTCTCTCCCCTCTATCTGCATGTAGTCAGGTGTATGACCTCTCTCTCTCTCCTTTCTCTCTCCAGTCCTCCTCTAACCCAGTTCTTCTCTCTCTCCAGTCCTCCTCTAACCCAGTTCTTCTCTCTCTCCAGTCCTCCTCTAACCCAGTTCTTCTCTCTCTCCAGTCCTCCTCTAACCCAGTTCTTTGTGGAGTGTGGAGGTCTGGTGAGGACAGACAAGAAGCCTGCTCTGAGTAAGAGCTACCAGAAACTGGTGTCAGACCTCTGGCACAAGAACAGGTACACATCTCATTCTCTCACTTTAGTCCACACACACACACACACACACGTATTTACTTGCTAGGGTGCTGTATTATCCTGACAGTTTATAAGATGTTAGGGTCTGCAGCCTCAGAAATGAGGGCGATCCTGGAATGATCTACAGGTCTTTTTAAAACTTGATTATTTGGTCCCAGAATGTGAATTTAGGACTCTGATTTAAAAAAAAAAAAATATTAAAGTGCGCTTGTTTTGATTGATTTGTAAATATTAGTTGCCCTTTTGAATGGAACATAATTTATTTGAAATGTTGGAACTGTCATTTTGTAGTGATCGTCCTTGATTCAACAGTAACTAAGATGGTGGAGAGGTCTGTCCATAATAAAGGCGCTGCTCTGCCTTCTTAACAACACTATCAACAAGGCAGGTCCTACAGGCCCTAGTTTCTACCTTCTTAACAACACTATCAACAAGGCAGGTCCTACAGGCCCTAGTTTCTACCTTCTTAACAACACTATCAACAAGGCAGGTCCTACAGGCCCTAGTTTCTACCTTCTTAACAACACTATCAACAAGGCAGGTCCTACAGGCCCTAGTTTCTACCTTCTTAACAGCACTATCAACAAGGCAGGCCCTAGTTTCTACCTTCTTAACAACACTATTAACAAGGCAGGTCCTACAGGCCCTAGTTTCTACCTTCTTAACAACACTATCAACAAGGCAGGTCCTACAGGCCCTAGTTTCTACCTTCTTAACAGCACTATCAACAAGGCAGGTCCTACAGGCCCTAGTTTCTACCTTCTTAACAACACTATCAACAAGGCAGGTCCTACAGGCCCTAGTTTCTACCTTCTTAACAACACTATCAACAAGGCAGGTCCTACAGGCCCTAGTTCTGTCACACCTGGACTACTGTTCAGTCGTGTGGTCAGGTGCCACAAAGAAGGACTTAGGATAATTACAATATACACGTATATCTCTCCTGGCTCAAAGTAGAGGAGATATTGACTTCATCGCTACTTGTTTTTGTAAGAAGTATTGACATGTTGAATACACTGAGCTGTCTGTTTAAACTACTGGCACACAGCTCAGACACCCATCCATACCCCACAAGACATGCCACCAGAGGTCTCTTCACAGTCCCCAAGTCCAGAACAGACTATGGGAGGAGCACAGTACTACATAGAGCCATGACTACATGGAACTCTATTCCACATCAGGTAACTGATGCAGCAGTAAAATTAGATTAAAAAAAAACCCGGATAAAAATACACCTTATGGAACAGGAACTAATGGGGATCCATAATAAACCCCAGGAAGAGTAGCTGCTGCCTGGGCAGGAACTAATGGGGATCCATAATAAACCCCAGGAAGAGTAGCTGCTGCCTTGGCAGGAACTAATGGGGATCCATAATAAACCCCAGGAAGAGTAGCTGCTGCCTTGGCAGGAACTAATGGGGATCCATAATAAACCCCAGGAAGAGTAGCTGCTGCCTTGGCAGGAACTAATGGGGATCCATAATAAACCCCAGGAAGAGTAGCCGCTGCCTTGGCAGGAACTAATGGGGATCCATAATAAACCCCAGGAAGAGTAGCTGCTGCCTTGGCAGGAACTAACGGGGATCCATAATAAACCCCAGGAAGAGTAGCTGCTGCCTTGGCAGGAACTAATGGGGATCCATAATAAACCCCAGGAAGAGTAGCTGCTGCCTTGGCAGGAACTAATGGGGATCCATAATAAACCCCAGGAAGAGTAGCTGCTGCCTTGGCAGGAACTAATTGGCATACTTAAT
This sequence comes from Salmo salar, assembly GCF_965601325.2. NCBI lineage: Eukaryota > Metazoa > Chordata > Actinopteri > Salmoniformes > Salmonidae > Salmo > Salmo salar. The sequence goes on along the minus strand of NC_138293.1, from coordinate 3,280,710 downwards.
AAATAGAAATGCAAAATAGTTTTTCACATTGCTTGAACTGTTGGAAATGAGACCCTGGTCTCAATGGGTTTGTAATAAAAGCAAATGTAAGCTATTCTTGTTCTGTGGTGTTTCACACAGTCCTAACCTTTTCTTCCTGTGGTGTTTCAGGCCATCCTATGTCGTCCCTACCAGTCTGTTCCAGGGGATCAAGGCTGTTAACCCCATGTTCAGAGGATACTCACAACAGGTAGGTGTCTTCTCATTGTGATAATATATGATTTATAATATGTAAAACGGGTGTTTTGTATGAAAGATAATATTCCCAGGCTGGCAGATGGCCTCCTCTAGGGCTGTTACTGAACCAGTAAACTGAAGAATAAGTCCTTTACGTCTCTGTCTTTCCTCAGCCACCATCACAAGCATGAACTGATTAACAGTCCGTTTCTCTTTAGGTTGACACCATTCTATGGTTGAGTGTGTGTTAGTTCACTGTTTGTTTTGCAGTTTTAGTCAGGGAATATTAATTTTGTCACACTGCTCTGTAAGGCAGGCTGGGAATTATCATCCAGATGAATGGAGGAAGGAACTTCCAGGCTCCTGAGAGAGAGAGAGAGGATGTTCAAATTGTATTTGACACATGCGCCGGATACAACAGGTGTAGACGTTACCGTGAAATCCTTACTTACAAGCCCTTAACCAACAACGCAGTTAAGAAAAATATTTACTAAATAAACTAAAGTTAAAAAATAAAAAGAGCAACAATAAAATAACAGTAGCGAGGCTATATACAGGGGGTCGATCTCGTACAACGCTGTGTACTACTCCCTTCACAGAATAGTGCATACTACTCAAATGGCAGGCCAAAACCTGAGAAGATTCTGTACAGGAAGTACCCTGTCTGACCATTTCTTGGCCTTCTTTGTCATCTCTATCCAAAACAAAGGATCTCTGCTGTAACGTGACATTTTCTAAGGCTCTCAGAAGGCGCCAGAACGTTGAATGATGACTTTGCAGCCCATGGCTGAAAAACAGTAGCGCATTTGGTAAGTGGTCGATCTGAGAACAATGAGACTGGCGTGCACGTGAAGAGTCCATTTTAGATTATCAGTCTTTGAACGAAAACAACGACTCCCGGTCGGAATATTAGAAAAAAAATCGCATAAAAATTGATTTTAATCAGCGTTTGACATGCTTCGAAGTACGGTAATGGAATATAGACGCTTCACAAGTCTTCAACTGGCAGCTTCATTAAATAGTACCCGCAAAACACCAGTCTCAACGTCAACAGTGAAGAGGCGACTCCGGGATGCTGCCCTTCTAGGCAGAGTTCCTCTGTCCAGTATCAACAGTGAGGAGGCGACTCCGGGATGCTGACCTTCTAGGCAGAGTTCCTCTGTCCAGTGTCTGTGTTCTTTTGCCCACCTTAATCTGTTATTTTTATTAACCAGTCTGAGATATGGCTTTTTCTTTACAACTCTGCCTCTTCACTGTTGACGTTCATTTTTGTAATGACTTGGTGCTGCCTATCTTGGCCAGGACGCTCTTGAAAAATAGATTTTAAATCTCAATGAGCCCTTCCTGGTTAAATAAAGGTTAAATAAAAAATAAAAAATAAAAATAAAAAATATGTATATATATATATAACTATATACTTACAATTATAATGATACACTTATAATGATACAACTATATAACTGTATCATTATAGCTATATAAGTATCATTATAGCTATATAACTATATAACTATCATTATAACTATATCATTATACCTGTATAACTGTCATTATACATCATTATAGCTATATAACTGTATCATTATAGCTATATAACTATCATTATAGCTATATAACTATCATTATAGCTATATAACTATCATTATAGCTATATAACTATCATTATAGCTATATAACTATCATTATAGCTATATCATAACTACATAACTATATCACTATCATTATAACTATATACTTACAACTATCATTATAACTATATCATTATCTATATCATTAACTATATACTTACAACTATATAACTACACTGCTCAAAAAAATAAAGGGAACACTTAAACAACACAATGTAACTCCAAGTCAATCACACTTCTGTGAAATCAAACTGTCCACTTAGGAAGCAACACTGATTGACAATACATTTCACATGCTGTTGTGCAAATAGAATAGACAACAGGTGGAAATTATAGGCAATTAGCAAGACACCCCCAATAAAGGAGTCACAGCCCTCCATGTGCTCGCCAGAGGTAGCCTGACTGCCATTAGGTACCGAGATGAGATCCTCAGACCCCTTGTGAGACCATATGCTGGTGCGGTTGGCCCTGGGTTCCTCCTAATGCAAGACAATGCTAGACCTCATGTAGCTGGAGTGTGTCAGCAGTTCCTGCAAGAGGAAGGCATTGATGCTATGGACTGGCCCGCCCGTTCCCCAGACCTGAATCCAATTGAGCACATCTGGGACATCATGTCTCGCTCCATCCACCAACACCACGTTGCACCACAGACTGTCCAGGAGTTGGCGGATGCTTTAGTCCAGGTCTGGGAGGAGATCCCTCAGGAAACCATCCGCCACCTCATCAGGAGCATGCCCAGGCATTGTAGGGAGGTCATACAGGCACGTGGAGGCCACACACACTACTGAGCCTCATTTTGACTTGTTTTAAGGACATTACATCAAAGTTGGATCAGCCTGGTTTTCCACTTTAATTTTGAGTGTGACTCCAAATCCAGACCTCCATGGGTTGATAAATTGGATTTCCATTGATTGTGTGATTTTGTTGTCAGCACATTCAACTATGTAAAGAAAAAAGTATTTAATAAGATTATTTCTTTCATTCAGATTTAGGATGTGTTATTTAAGTGTTCCCTTTATTTTTTTGAGCAGTATATATCATAACTATATCATTATACCTATATAACTATATCATTATAACTATATCATTATACCAATATAACTATACCAATATACCTTTATAACTATATCAATATACCTATATAACTATATCATTATACCTATCATAACTATCATTATACCTATATAACTATATCATATAACTATATCATTATAACTATAGAACTATCATTATACCTATAGAACTATCATTATCCCTAATAGAACTATCATTATACCTATATCATACGTATTTCATTATACCTATATCACGTATTTCATTCTACCTATATCATACGTATTTCATTATACCTATATCATACCTATATCATTATACCTATATCATAACTATATCATTATACCTATATCATAACTATTTCATTATACCTATATCATAACTATTTCATTATACCTATATCATACCTATATCATTATACCTATTTCATTATACCTATATCATACCTATTTCATTATACCTATATCATACCTATTTCATTATACCTATAGCATTATACCTATATCATTATACCTATAGCATTATACCTATATCATACCTATATCATTATACCTATATCATACCTATTTCATTATACCTATATCATACCTATATCATTATACCTATAGCATTATACCTATATCATAACTATATCATTATACCTATATCATAACTATGTCATTATACCTATAGCATTATACCTATATAAATATCATTATAACTATATCATTATAACATTTTTTACATTTTAGTCATTTAGGGGACGCTCTTATCCAGAGCGACTTACAGTAGTGAATGCATACATTTCATACATTTTTTTCCCCGTACTGGTCCCCCGTGGGAATCGAATCCACAACCCTGGCGTTGCAAACACCATGCTCTACCACTATATCATTATAACTATATAACTATATCATTATAACTATATAAACTATATCATTATAACTATATCACTATATCATAACTATATCATTATAACTATATCATAACTACATAACTATATAACTATCATAACTATATCATTATAACTATATAACTATATCATAACTATATCATTATAACTATATAACTATATCATTATAACTATATAACTATATCATAACTATATCATTATAACTATATAACTATCATTATAACTATATCATAACTATATAACTATATCATTATAACTATATAACTATATCATTATAACTATATAACTATATTATTATAACTATATACCTATATCATTATAACTATATACCTATATCATTATAACTATATACCTATATCATTATAACTATATAACTATATCATTATAACTATATAACTATATCACTATATCATTATACCTATATCATTATACCTATATCATTATATCATTATACCTATATCATTATACCTACCTATTACCTATATTATTATAACTATATAACTATATCATAACTATATCATTATAACTATATCATAACTATATCATAACTATATCATTATACCTATATAACTATATCATTATACCTATATCACTATATCATTATACCTATATCATTATAACTATATCATTATATCATTATAACTATATCATTATAACTATATAACTATATAACTATATCATTATAACTATATAACTATATCATTATAACTATATAACTATATCATTATAACTATATAACTATCATTATACCTATATACCTATATCATTATACCTATATACCTATATCATTATAACTATATACCTATATCATTATACCTATATACCTATATCATTATAACTATATACCTATATCATTATAACTATATACCTATATCATTATAACTATATACCTATATCATTATAACTATATACCTATATCATTATAACTATATACCTATATCATTATAACTATATACCTATATCATTATAACTATATACCTATATCATTATAACTATATACCTATATCATAACTATATACCTATATCATTATAACTATATACCTATATCATTATAACTATATACCTATATCATTATAACTATATAACTATATCATTATAACTATATTATAACTATATCATTATAACTATATTATAACTATATCATTATACCTATATCATTATAACTATATCATTATAACTATATTATAACTATATCATTACTAACTATATCATTATAACTATCATAACTATATCATAACTATATCATAACTATATCATAACTATATCATAACTATATCATAACTATATCATACCTATATCATTATAACTATATCATTATAACTATATACCTATATCATTATAACTATATAACTATATCATTATAACTATATAACTATATCATTATAACTATATAACTACATCATTATACCTATATCATTATACCTATATCATTATACCTATATCATTAACTATATACCTATATTATTATAACTATATCATAACTATATCATAACTATATCATTATAACTATATCATAACTATATCATTATACCTATATCACTATATCATTATACCTATATCATTATAACTATATCATTATAACTATATCATTATAACTATATCATTATAACTATCATTATATCATTATAACTATATAACTATATCATTATAACTATATAACTATATCATTATACCTATATCATTATAACTATATACCTATATCATTAACTATATACCTATATCATTATAACTATATCATTATACCTATATAACTATATTATTAACTATATAACTATATCATTATAACTATATAACTATCATTATACCTATATAACTATATAACTATATCATTATACCTATATAACTATATTATTAACTATATAACTATATCATTATAACTATATCATTATACCTATATAACTATATTATTAACTATATAACTATATCTATATCATTATATCTATAACTATCATTATACCTATATAACTATATTATTAACTATATAACTATATCATTATAACTATATCATTATAACTATATCATTATATCATTATACCTATATCATTATACCTATATCATTATAACTATATACCTATATTATTATAACTATATAACTATATCATAACTATATCATAACTATATCATTATAACTATATCATAACTATATCATTATAACTATATCATAACTATATCATTATAACTATATCATTATACCTATATCACTATATCATTATACCTATATCATTATAACTATATCATTATAACTATATCATTATAACTATATCATTATACCTATATCATTATAACTATATCATTATAACTATATCATTATAACTATATAACTATATCATTATAACTATATAACTATATCATTATACCTATATCATTATAACTATATACCTATATCATTAACTATATACCTATATCATTATAACTATATCATTATACCTATATAACTATATTATTAACTATATAACTATATCATTATAACTATATAACTATCATTATACCTATATAACTATATAACTATATCATTATACCTATATAACTATATTATTAACTATATAACTATATCATTATAACTATATCATTATATCTATATAACTATCATTATACCTATATAACTATATTATTAACTATATAACTATATCATTATAACTATATCATTATAACTATATAACTATATCATTATAACTATATCATTATAACTATATAACTATATCATTATAACTATATCATTATAACTATATAACTATATCATTATACCTATATCATTATAACTATATAATTATATCATTATAACTATATCATCATAACTATATAACTATATCATCATTACTATATCATAACTATATCATCATAACTATATCATAACTATATAACTATATCATAACTATATCATCATTACTATATCATAACTATATCATCATAACTATATCACTAACTATATAACTATATCACATAACTATATCATCATAACTATATCATAACTATATAACTATCATAACTATATCATCATAACTATATCATAACTATATCATTATAACTATATACCTATATCATTAACTATATACCTATATCATTATAACTATATCATTATACCTATATAACTATATTATTAACTATATAACTATATCATAACTATATAACTATATCATAACTATATCATCATAACTATATCATAACTATATAACTATATCATAACTATATAACTATATCATCATAACTATATAACTATATCATAACTATATAACTATATCATCATAACTATATCATAACTATATCATTATAACTATATCATAACTATATAACTATATCATAACTATATCATAACTATCATAACTATATCATCATAACTATATCATAATAACTATATCATAACTATATCATAACTATCATAACTATATCATCATAACTATATCATAACTATATAACTATATCATAACTATATCATAACTATATAACTATATCATCATAACTATATCATCATAACTATATCATAACTATATAACTATATCATAATAACTATATCATAACTATATAACTATATCACAACTATATCATCATAACTATATCATAACTATATAACTATATAACTATCATTATAACTATATCATTAACTATATCATTAACTATCATAACTATATAGTTATATCATTATAACTATTTCATTATCCTTAAGGCCACTGCAACCACATTATCTTGTTATTTGCTGAAAGAAGTGGATCTCTATAAGGTCGTCGGCTGCCCTACACCTTTCGTTTCAAGGTTCATCGAGTTGTACAGTGTTTTATGGGTCTTTGGGCACCAATGTTGTACTGGACTGTCAGTTGACTAACTATCATTGTAATATGTTGCTCTTGAGCGTGAAAAACACAGCGGTGTTGCAATTCTTGACACACTCAAACTGGTTCGCCTGTCACCTACTACCCATACCCTGTTCAAAGACACTTCAATATTTTGTCTTGCCCCATTCACCCTCTGAATGGTCACACATACACAATCCATGTCTCAATTGTCTCAAGGCTTAAAAATCATTCTTTAACCATGTCTCTTCCCCCCTTCATCTACATTTTGATTTGAAGTGACACCAATAAGGGATCGTAACTTTCACCTGGTCAGTCATGTCATGGAAAGAAAGAAAGAGCAGGTGTTCCTAATGTTTTGTCCAGTGTGTATATGTATGACAGTATATTCTATCTGTATGTGATCTATATCTACCTCAGGACTCTCAGGAGTTCCTGCGCTGTCTGATGGACCAGCTCCACGAGGAGCTGAAGGAGCCTCTGGCCGAGCCCCTCGACAACGACCAACACTCGCACGCCATCGCCATGGACGACGACGGCCCCGACGACGACAGCCCCAGCCAGTCGGACAACGACTTTCAGTCATGCGAGTCGTGCGAGCGGGTGGACAGAGAGGGTCAGGGTGGGAGCGGGGACGGGCAGGCGGCGCCGCCGCCAAGGGAGGAGTCTAAAGAGGCGGAGATGCTGATCCCCGACGGGCCTGACTCCTCCCACTCCTTCGGCCAGACCAATAGGGAGTGGCAGAAAGAGAAGAACCTGATCAACGACCTCTACCGGGGGTCAGGGGCCGCGGGGTCAGCGGGAGACCTGGATAAAGACGTGAATACCGCTCCCGCGGTGGCCACGCCCATCGTCAGCAGCCAGGGGACAATCAAAGTCCAGATACAGAGCCGCATGGCTGGTGGGTGGCGTGGCTGGTGGGTGGCGTGGCTGGAGGGTGGCGTGGCTGGAGGGTACACCATGAATGAATGGAGGAATTCATTAATTAATGAAGGGATGAATTATGGAGTGAGTGGGTGGGTGAGTGGGTGGGTGAGTGAGTGAATTGGTGAGTGGGTGAATGAATGAATCACGTAAACCATCACATCAGCCTAAGTCTCCTGTCTGTAGTACTCCAGACTGTGGTAGCCCATTGGTTTAAAGCCTGATGGTATTTATAGCAGGTGAACATACGTCTTCAGGTCTAAGCTTGGAGCTTCTAACACTGCTGTAGTAGAACTAGCTCGTAATTACTTTACCTATTGAAGTTAAAGGCTCTGATTTGTAAATTGTTCTGGATTAAAGAGCGTCTGCTAGAATGACTGAAATATAACTGTAACTAACAGTCTGCACCTCTCTGTTCCCAGAGCTGCAGGTCGTGTCCAGCAGCACCCGGACCCAGAGTCCAGTCCATATGGAGGGACACTGCCTCACCAAGATGTCCTCCAGTCCCCCCAAGACTAACTCTGTCTGGCCAGGAATGTCCTCCAGCCATAAGAAAGGTACAATATGAAAAATGTATTTTTGTGAGGCCATCACTAAATGAAAATACACAAAGGCAACAATACAGAACACAGTCACTCTAGAGTATCTATCTACGGCCTCTCTATTGGCGCAGTGGTTTAAGGCTAGCTGTGCCACTAGAGATTCTTGGTTCGAGTCCAGGCTCTGTCGCAGCCGGCTCAGCGTCGTCCGGGTTAGGGGAGGGTTTGGCCGGCAGGGATGTCCTTGTCCCATCGCTCTCTAGCGACTCCTGTGGCGGGCCGGGCGCAGTGCACGCCGACACGGTCGCCAGGTGTACGGTGTTTCCTCCGACACAATGGTGCGCCTGGCTTCTGGGTTAAGTGGGAATTGTGTTAAGAAGCAGTGCGGCTTGGTTGGGTTGTGTTTCGGAGGACGCACGGCTCTCGACCTTCGCCTCTCCTGAGTCCGTACGGGAGTTGCAGCGATGAGACAAAACTGTAACTGCCAATTGGAAACCAGGGAAAAAAGGGGTACAAATAAATAAAAAGATGATCTATCATCGAGCAATTCAATCAACACCTTGACTCTCTGACTCTCTGACTCACCCAGACTCTCTCTCTGTCTCTCTGTCTCTCTCTCTCTCTCTCTCTCTGACTCTCTGGCTCTGCTCTCTCTCTCTGACTCTCTCTCTGTCTCTCTGTCTCTCTGTCTCTCTGTCTCTCTCTCTCTGACTCATTGACTCTCTCACTCTCTCTCTGACTCTCTCTCTGACTCACTGACTCTCTCTCTGACTCACTGACTCACTCTCTGACTCTCTCTCTCTCTGACTCTCTCTCTGTCTCTCTGTCTCTCTGTCTCTCTCTCTCTGACTCATTGACTCTCTCACTCTCTCTCTGACTCTCTCTCTGACTCACTGACTCTCTGACTCTCTGACTCTCTCTCTGACTCACTGACTCTCTCTCTCTGACTCTCTGACTCTCTCTCTCTGACTCTCTCTCTCTGACTCTCTCTCTCTGACTCTCTCTCTCTGACTCTCTCTCTCTGACTCTCTCTCTCTGTAGTGTCCTCGTTCTCCTCAACAAAGAGCCAGAAGAAGTACCGTAGTGTGATATCAGACGTGTTTGATGGGACCATTGTCAGCTCAGTACAGTGTCTGACCTGCGATCGGGTGAGTAGTTTTTCCAGCCATCTTGTGGGGCTCCTTCTTCCTCTCAGGCCTTAACGCGAGGGGGGGGAAGAGGGTTAACTTGACTCACGTCTCTCTGCCTCATCTTTTGGAATATTGCGTTACTCTGAACCCACACTGTTCTGCAGGAAGGCCTGCCGGTTTGGACTTGATGGAGTACAGCGGAAGTGACTTTACGCAGCAGGTTAGGAGAATGAGCGCCAGCAGGTTAGGAGAATGAGCGTAGCAGGTTAGGAGAATGAGGGCAGCAGGTTAGGAGAATGAGGGCAGCAGGTTAGGAGAATGAGCGCAGCAGGTTAGGAGAATGAGGGCAGCAGGTTAGGAGAATGAGGGCAGCAGGTTAGGAGAATGAGCGCAGCAGGTTAGGAGAATGAGCGCCAGCAGGTTAGGAGAATGAGCGCCAGCAGGTTAGGAGAATGAGCGCAGCAGGTTAGGAGAATGAGCGCAGCAGGTTAGGAGAATGAGCGCAGCAGGTTAGGAGAATGAGGGCCAGCAGGTTAGGAGAATGAGCGCAGCAGGTTAGGAGAATGAGGGCCAGCAGGTTAGGAGAATGAGCGCCAGCAGGTTAGGAGAATGAGCGCCAGCAGGTTAGGAGAATGAGCGCCAGCCGGTTAGGAGAATGAGCGCCAGCAGGTTAGGAGAATGAGGGCAGCAGGTTAGGAGAATGAGGGCAGCAGGTTAGGAGAATGAGGGCAGCAGGTTAGGAGAATGAGGCCAGCAGGTTAGGAGAATGAGGGCCAGCAGGTTAGGAGAATGAGCGCCAGCAGGTTAGGAGAATGAGCGCCAGCAGGTTAGGAGAATGAGGGCCAGCAGGTTAGGAGAATGAGCGCCAGCAGGTTAGGAGAATGAGCGCAGCAGGTTAGGAGAATGAGCGCAGCAGGTTAGGAGAATGAGGGCCAGCAGGTTAGGAGAATGAGGGCCAGCAGGTTAGGAGAATGAGGGCCAGCAGGTTAGGAGAATGAGGGCCAGCAGGTTAGGAGAATGAGGGCCAGCAGGTTAGGAGAATGAGGGCCAGCAGGTTAGGAGAATGAGCGCAGCAGGTTAGGAGAATGAGCGCCAGCAGGTTAGGAGAATGAGCGCAGCAGGTTAGGAGAATGAGCGCAGCAGGTTAGGAGAATGAGGGCAGCAGGTTAGGAGAATGAGGGCAGCAGGTTAGGAGAATGAGGGCAGCAGGTTAGGAGAATGAGCGCCAGCAGGTTAGGAGAATGAGGGCCAGCAGGTTAGGAGAATGAGCGCCAGCAGGTTAGGAGAATGAGCGCAGCAGGTTAGGAGAATGAGCGCAGCAGGTTAGGAGAATGAGCGCCAGCAGGTTAGGAGAATGAGCGCCAGCAGGTTAGGAGAATGAGCGCCAGCAGGTTAGGAGAATTAGGTTAAGGTTGGGTAAAGGGGTTAGCTAAAATGCTACAATTGTCCTCGACTCAACTCAAACATATCTAGCAACAACCAGACCTTCCCTCAGAACATCCTTTTGGTTTCCATTAATGCGATTCTGCCTCATCTTTACATCTCATAATCACATATCACTCTTCCCTCCAGGTGTCAGTGACCCTCGAGAACTTCCAGGACTTGTCCCTGCCCATCCCTGGTAAGGAGGACCTGGCTAAACTCCACTCCTCCTCCCATCAGACATCTCTGATCAAGGCCGGCTCCTGTGGAGAGGCCTACGCAGCCCAGGGATGGGTGGCCTTCGTCATGGAATACATCAAGAGGTTTGTTATGTTATATACAGAATGTTATTACAGTACGTCAAAAAAGGTACGTACCTGATCAGTGTTATGAATGAGGCATAATAACGGTCAAAATAACAACATGTTTTTAGTACATCAACAAGTCCTGTAACGTTATAAGGATATGAACGATGTGATGAGGCAGTGTGAGTCAGCAGGTTGACTCAGGAGATAATGTGACAAGCCGTACAGATCAGTCATGTCAGGCCCTGTGTCCCCAGCACACACTTCCTTACCACTTTTATAGTGGATAGTCTCCAGCAGTGGTGTAAAGTACTGATCTGAGGACTCACTAAACAGAGAACATCCCTGGTCATCTCTACTGCCTCTGATCTGGAGGACTCACTAAACAGAGAACATCCCTGGTCATCCCTACTGCCTCTGATCTGGCGGACTCACTAAACAGAGAACATCCCTGGTCATCCCTACTGCCTCTGATCTGGTGGACTCAGTAAACAGAGAACATCCCTGGTCATCCCTACTGCCTCTGATCTGGAGGACTCACTAAACAGAGAACATCCCTGGTCATCCCTACTGTCTCTGATCTGGAGGACTCACTAAACAGAGAACATCCCAGGTCATCCCTACTGCCTCTGATCTGGAGGACTCACTAAACAGAGAACATCCCTGGTCATCCCTACTGCCTCTGATCTGGTGGACTCACTAAACAGAGAACATCCCTGGTCGTCCCTACTGCCTCTGATCTGGAGGACTCACTAAACAGAGAACATCCCTGGTCGTCCCTACTGCCTCTGATCTGGTGGACTCACTAAACAGAGAACATCCCTGGTCATCCCTACTGCCTCTGATCTGGAGGACTCACTAAACAGAGAACATCCCTGGTCATCCCTACTGCCTCTGATCTGGAGGACTCACTAAACAGAGAACATCCCTGGTCATCCCTACTGCCTCTGATCTGGAGGACTCACTAAACAGAGAACATCCCTGGTCATCCCTACTGCCTCTGATCTGGAGGACTCGCTAAACAGAGAACATCCCTGGTCATCCCTACTGCCTCTGATCTGGAGGACTCACTAAACAGAGAACATCCCTGGTCGTCCCTACTGCCTCTGATCTGGAGGACTCACTAAACAGAGAACATCCCTGGTCATCCCTACTGCCTCTGATCTGGAGGACTCACTAAACAGAGAACATCCCTGGTCGTCCCTACTGCCTCTGATCTGGAGGACTCACTAAACAGAGAACATCCCTGGTCATCCCTACTGCCTCTGATCTGGAGGACTCACTAAACACACATGCTTTGTTTGTAAATTGTCTGAATGTTGGAATGTGCCCCTGGCTTTCCGTAAATTTAAAAACAAGAAAATGGTGCCATCTGGTTTGCTTCATATAAGGAATTTGAAATGATTTATACTTTTACTTTTGATACTTGTATTTATTTAATTTTATTTAACTAAGCAAGTCAGTTAAGAACACATTCTTATTTTTTTTTATTTCACCTTTTATTTAACCAGGTAGGCCAGTTGAGAAGAAGTTCTCATTTACAACTGCGACCTGGCCAAGATAAAGCAAAGCAGTGCGACACAAACAACAACAGAGTTACACATTAACAAACGTACAGTCAATAACACAATAGAAAAGAAAAATAGAAAAATATATATACAGTGTGTGCAAATGAAGTAAGATTAGGGAGGTAAGGCAATAATTAATTACAATTTAGCATTAATACTGGAGTGATAGATGTGCAGATGATGATGTGCAAGTAGAGATACTGGGGTGCAAAAGAGCAAGAGGGTAAGTAATAATATGGGGATGAGGTAGTTGGGTGGGCTATTTACAGATGGGCTGTGTACAGGTACAGTGATCGGTGAGCTGCTCTGACAGCTGATGCTTAAAGTTAGTGAGGGAGATATAAGATTCCAGCTTCAGTGATCTTTGCAATTCGTTCCAGTCATTGGCAGCAGAGAACTGGAAGGAAAGGCGGCCAAAGGAGGAGTTGGCTTTGGGGATGACCAGTGAAATATACCTGCTGGAGTGTATGCTACGGGTGGGTGTTGCTATGGTGACCAGTGAGCTGAGATAAGGCGGGGCCTTACCTAGCAGAGACTTATAGATGACCAGGGTGACTTTTACTTGAGTCATTTTCCATTAAGGTATCTTTACTTTTACTCAAGTATGACAATTGGGTACTTTTTCCACCACTGGTCTGCGAACACCAAGTGTTTTGTCTAGAGGTCAATATATAGGGGTTATATCTCATAGGGGTCAATATATAGGGGTTATATCTCATAGTGGATAGTCTGCTAACACCAAGTGTGTTGTATTGAGGTCTTTCCTGAGCATGTGACTCGACCAGGAACAACTCTATTTCCTGGTTGAAGCAGATAAACACATTGTTAGTAGGGGTCAGGGTTGGGGTCAACATTAACACATTGTTAGTAGGGGTCAGGGTTGGGGTCAACATTAACACATTGTTAGTAGGAGTCAGGGTTGGGGTCAACATTAACACATTGTTAGTAGGGGTCAGGTTTGGGGTCAACATTAACACATTGTTAGTAGGGGTCAGGGTTGGGGTCAACATTAACACATTGTTAGTAGGGGTCAGGGTTGGGGTCAACATTAACACATTGTTAGTAGGGGTCAGGGTTGGGGTCAACATTAACACATTGTTAGTAGGGGTCAGGGTTGGGGTCAACATTAACACATTGTTAGTAGGGGTCAGGGTCAACATTAACACATTGTTAGTAGGAGTCAGGGTTGGGGTCAACATTAACACATTGTTAGTAGGGGTCAGGGTCAACATTAACACATTGTTAGTAGGAGTCAGGGTTGGGGTCAACATTAACACATTGTTAGTAGGGGTCAGGGTTGGGGTCAACATTAACACATTGTTAGTAGGGGTCAGGGTTGGGGTCAACATTAACACATTGTTAGTAGGGGTCAGGGTTGGGGTCAACATTAACACATTGTTAGTAGGGGTCAGGGTTGGGGTCAACATTAACACATTGTTAGTAGGGGTCAGGGTTGGGGTCAACATTAACACATTGTTAGTAGGAGTCAGGGTTGGGGTCAACATTAACACATTGTTAGTAGGGGTCAGGGTTGGGGTCAACATTAACACATTGTTAGTAGGAGTCAGGGTTGGGGTCAACATTAACACATTGTTAGTAGGGGTCAGGGTTGGGGTCAACATTAACACATTGTTAGTAGGGGTCAGGGTTGGGGTCAACATTAACACATTGTTAGTAGGGGTCAGGGTCAACATTAACACATTGTTAGTAGGAGTCAGGGTTGGGGTCAACATTAACACATTGTTAGTAGGGGTCAGGGTTGGGGTCAACATTAACACATTGTTAGTAGGGGTCAGGGTTGGGGTCAACATTAACACATTGTTAGTAGGGGTCAGGGTTGGGGTCAACATTAACACATTGTTAGTAGGGGTCAGGGTCAACATTAACACATTGTTAGTAGGAGTCAGGGTCAACATTAACACATTGTTAGTAGGGGTCAGGGTTGGGGTCAACATTAACACATTGTTAGTAGGGGTCAGGGTTGGGGTCAACATTAACACATTGTTAGTAGGAGTCAGGGTTGGGGTCAACATTAACACATTGTTAGTAGGGGTCAGGGTCAACATTAACACATTGTTAGTAGGAGTCAGGGTTGGGGTCAACATTAACACATTGTAAGTAGGAGTCAGGGTTGGGGTCAACATTAACACATTGTAAGTAGGGGTCAGGGTTGGGGTCAACATTAACACATTGTTAGTAGGGGTCAGGGTCAACATTAACACATTGTTAGTAGGGGTCATGGTTGGGGTCAATTCCATTTCAATTCCAATAAATACAAAACACTTCAAAACAAATTCAAAGTGTTTTAAGAGAATTGGAATTTTAGTGTACTTCCTGAATTGACTGGAGTCGAAGTGGAATTGAACCCAACCCTGTTCGGAGCCATCAGTGAGTTTTATGTGAAGTCTATTCTGTTAACGTTAAAACTGTTGTGATTATGTCCTTGTGTTCCAGCTGGTGGTGGGGTCCTGTGGTGACCTTACAGGACTGTTTGGCTGCCTTCTTCACCAGAGACGAGCTGAAAGGTGAGGACCTTGACTGTCTGTCTCTCTCTCTCTGGTACCTGTTTCGGTCTGGAGCGTTGCTGACGGCGTTGTTTCTGTGTCCCCCTAGGTGATAACATGTATAGCTGTGAGAAATGCAAGAAGTGAGTACCTGAACAACAGAATTATATGTAAAATCATTACATAGATGACTGAATGGAAATTCTTCATGGGTTTTAACTCAGGAAACATGAATAAAGATTTAATTAAGACTGTGATTTTTCTCTCTGCTAGATTACGGAACGGAGTGAAATTCTGTAAAGTTCAGAGTGTACCAGAGGTCAGTGTTCAAACACTTTAGAAAAGCCACGAGGCTCATATTACAGTATATATGGTCATATTACAGCTGATATTACAGTATATACGGTCATATTACAGCTGATATTACAGTATATACGGTCATATTACAGCTGATATTACAGCTGATATTACAGTATATACGGTCAAATTACAGCTGATATTACAGCGGATATTACAGTATATACGGTCATATTACAGCTGATATTACAGTATATATGGTCATATTACAGCTGATATTACAGTATATACGGTCATATTACAGCTGATATTACAGCTGATATTACAGTATATACGGTCATATTACAGCTGATATTACAGCTGATATTACAGTATATACGGTCATATTACAGCTGATATTACAGCTGATATTACAGTATATACGGTCATATTACAGCTGATATTACAGTATATATGGTCATATTACAGCTGATATTACAGTATATATGGTCATATTACAGCTGATATTACAGTATATACGGTCATATTACAGCTGATATTACAGTATATATGGTCATATTACAGCTGATATTACAGCTGATATTACAGTATATATGGTCAAATTACAGCTGATATTACAGCTGATATTACAGTATATACGGTCATATTACAGCTGATATTACAGTATATACGGTCAAATTACAGCTGATATTACAGCTGATATTACAGTATATACGGTCATATTACAGCTGATATTACAGTATATACGGTCAAATTACAGCTGATATTACAGCTGATATTACAGTATATACGGTCATATTACAGCTGATATTACAGTATATATGGTCAAATTACAGCTGATATTACAGCTGATATTACAGTATATACGGTCATATTACAGCTGATATTACAGTATATATGGTCATATTACAGCTGATATTACAGTATATATGGTCAAATTACAGCTGATATTACAGCTGATATTACAGTATATACGGTCATATTACAGCTGATATTACAGCTGATATTACAGTATATATGGTCAAATTACAGCTTATATTACAGCTGATATTACAGTATATACGGTCATATTACAGCTGATATTACAGTATATACGGTCATATTACAGCTGATATTACAGCTGATATTACAGTATATACGGTCATATTACAGCTGATATTACAGTATATATGGTCATATTACAGCTGATATTACAGTATATACGGTCAAATTACAGCTGATATTACAGCTGATATTACAGTATATACGGTCATATTACAGCTGATATTACAGTATATACGGTCAAATTACAGCTGATATTACAGCTGATATTACAGTATATACGGTCATATTACAGCTGATATTACAGTATATATGGTCATATTACAGCTGATATTACAGTATATATGGTCAAATTACAGCTGATATTACAGTATATACGGTGCATTTGCAAAGTATTCAGACCCCTTGACTTTTTCCCGCCAACATAATTTACGTTACAGCCTTATTCATAAATTGATTAAATAGTTTATTTTCCTCATCAATCTACACACAATACCCCATAAAAACAAAGCGAAAACAGGTTTTTAGAATAAAATAAAAAACGGAAATATCTTATTTACATACATATTCAGACCCTTTGCTATGAGACTCTAAATTGAGCTCAGGTGCATCCTGTTTCCATTGATCATCCTTGAGATGTTTCTACAACTTGATTGGAGTCCACCTGTGGTAAATTCTATTGATTGGACATGATTTGGAATGGCACACACCTGTCTATATAAGGTCCCACAGTTGACAGAGCAAAAACCAAGCCATGAGGTTGAAGGAATTGTCCGTAGAGAGCCGAGACAGGATTGTGTCAAGGCACAGATCTGGGGAAGGGTACCAAAACATTTCTGCAGCATTGAAGGTCCCCAAGAACACAGTGGCCTCCATCATTCTTAAATGGAAGAAGTTTGGAACCACCAAGACTCTTCCTAGAGCTGGCCGCCTGGCCAAACTGAGCAATCGGGGGAGAAGGGCCTTGGTCAGGGAGGTGACCAAGAACCCGATGGTCACTCTGACAGAGCTCCAGAGTTCCTCTGTGGAGATGGGAGAACCTTCCAGAAGGACAACCATCTCTGCAGCACATGACAGCCCGCTTGGAGTTTGCCAAAAGACACAAGAATCTCTGGTCTGATGAAACCAAGATTGAACGCTTTGGCCTGAATTCCAAGCCTCACGTCTAGAGGAAACATGGCACCCATCCCTACAGTGAAGCATGGTGGTGGCAGCATCATGTTGTGGGGATGTTGTTTTAGCTTCAGGGCCTGAGACTAGTCATAATTGAGGGAAAGATGAATGGAGCAAGGTACAGAGAGATGCTTGATGAGAACCTTCTCCAGAGCGAAGGTTCACCTTCCAACAGGACAACGACCCTAAGTACACAACCAATACAATGCAGGACAAGTCTTTGAGTGGCCCAGCCAGAGCCTGGACTTGAACCCGATCGAACATCTCTGGAGAGACCTGAAAATAGCTGTGCAGCGACGCTCCCCATCAAACCTGACAGAGCTTGAGAGGATGTGCAGAGAAGAATGGGAGAAACTCCGCAAACTCCCCAAATACAGGTGTGCCAAGCTTGTAGCGTCATACCCAAGAAGACTCAAGGATGTAATCGCTGACAACGGTGCTTCAACAAAGTATTGAGTAAAGGGTCTTAATACTTATATAAATGTGATATTTCAGTATAAAAAAAATTATACATTTGCAAACATTTCTAAAATCCTGTTTTTGCTTTGTCATTTTGTGTGTGTAGATTGATGAGGACAAAAATATATATATTTTAGAATAAGGCTGTAACGTAACAAAATGTGGAAAAAGTCAAGGGGTCTGAATACTTTCAGAATGAGCTGTATATACACTACATGGCCAAAAGTATGTGGACACCCCTTCAAATTAGTGGGTTCAATTTCAGCCAGGTGTGTTTTAATTTTTTTATTTAACCTTTATTTAACTTGGCAGGTCAGTTAAGAACAAATTCTTATTTTCAGTGACAGCCTAGGAACAGTGGGTTAACTGCCTTGTTCATGGGCAGAACGACAGATTGTTACCTTGTCAGCTCGGGGATTCGATCTTACAACCTTTCGGTCACTAGTCCAACGCAAACTTTCGATTACTAGTCTAACCACTAGGCTACCTGCCATGTATAAAATTTAGCACACAGCCATGCACTCTCCATAGACAAACATTGGCAGTAGAATGGCCCGTACTGAAGACCTCAGGGATTTACAACAATGCACAAGTTAGTTTGTCACATTTCTGCCCAGCTAGATGTCCCGGTGAACTCTTAAGTGCTGTTATTGTGAAGTGGAAACGTCTAGAAGCAACAACTGCTCGGCCGCGAAGTGGTAGCTCACAACATCTGGCAATCCGACGGACGAATCTGGGTTTGGCGGATGCAAGGAGAACGCGACCTGCCCGAATGCATAGTGCCAACTGTAAAGTTTGGTGGAGGAGGAATAATGGTCTGGGGCTGTTTTTCATGGTTCGGGCCCCTTAGTTCCAGTGAAGGGAAATCTTAACGCTACAGCATACAATGACATTCTGGATGATTCTATGCTTCCAACTTTGTGGCAACAGTTTGGGGAAGGCCCTTTCCTGTTTCAGCATGGCAATGCCCTCGTGCACAAAGCGAGGTCCATACAGAAATGGTTTGTTCAGATCGGTGTGGAAGAACTTGACTGGCCTGCACAGAGCCCTGACTTCAACCCTATTGAACACCTTTGGGATGAATTGGAACGCCGACTGCGAGCCAGGCCTAATCGCCCAACATCAGTGCCCGACCTCACTAATGTTCTTGTGGCTGAATGGAAGCAAGTCCCCTACAGCAATGTTCCAACAGTGGAGGCTGTTGTAGTAGCAAAGGGGGGACCAATTCCCTTTTAATGCCCATGATTTTGTATGAGATGTTCGACGAGCAAAGTGTCCACATACTTTTGGCCATGAAGTGTATGTGATTTATTGTCACATACATCAGATAGGTGCAGTGAATTGTGTTTTTATACAGGGTCAGTCATAGTATTACAGCGTCCCTGGAGCAAATTAGGGTTAAGTGTTTTGCTCAAGGGCGCATCGACAGAGTTTTCACCTTTCGGGTTAGTGGCCCGCCGCTCTAATCGCTAGGCTACCTGCTACTAAACCAGGGGAGGTATTACTCAGTTACACTTTCAATTCAATATAATTATTAAATCCATTTTGTTTTAATTCCCTTTCCAGATCTTGTGTATCCACCTGAAGCGGTTTAGACACGAGCTGATGTTCTCCACTAAGATCGGGACTCACGTCTCTTTCCCATTGGAGGGCCTGGACCTGCAGCCCTTCCTGGCCAAGGACAGCTCCGCCCACACCACCTCCTACGACCTGCTGTCCGTCATCTGTCACCATGGCACCGCCAGCAGTGAGTGTTGGTTCAGGCCACCCCCCCCCCCCCCCCCCCCTCTGAGGTCTGTTCTAGGGAGGTAGACAGAGGGATCTGGATTGACGGATAGACCTTGAGGGCTTTCAACATTTTTTAACATTTTTTTTTTTTTTATGTAATCAACTTCACGGTCCCCTGTGGCTCAGTTGGTAGAGCATGGTGTTTGCAACGCCAGGGTTGTGGGTTCGATTCCCACGGGGGACCAGTACGGAGAAAGAAAAAAAATAATTATGAAATGTATGCATTCACTACTGTAAGTCGCTCTGGATAAGAGCATCTGCTAAAATTACTAAAATGTAAAATGTCGTGGGGATTGTTATCCTTTTCTCGTTAACCTCTTTTCTCTTCCTCCTCTCCCTCCTCCTACTCTCGCCAGGTGGCCACTACATAGCCTACTGTAGGAATGACCTGAACAACCTGTGGTATGAGTTTGACGACCAGAGCGTCACCGAGGTGTCAGAATCCTGCGTCCAGAACGCTGAGGCCTACGTTCTGTTCTACAAGTAATAAACACCAACACACCCTAGGAGTGGTATCATATAACTACATCCTCTAGGAGTGGTATCATAGAACTACATCCTCTAGGAGTGGTATCATAGAACTACATCCTCTAGGAGTGGTATTATATAACCAACACACCTAGGAGTGGTATCATAGAACTACATCCTCTAGGAGTGGTATCATAGAACTACATCCTCTAGGAGTGGTATCATAGAACTACATCCTCTAGGAGTGGTATCATAGAACTACATCCTCTAGGAGTGGTATTATAGAACTACATCCTCTAGGAGTGGTATCATATAACCAACACACCTAGGAGTGGTATCATATAACCAACACACCTAGGAGTGGTATTATATAACCAACACACCTAGGAGTGGTATCATATAACCAACACACCTAGGAGTGGTATCATATAACCAACACACCTAGGAGTGGTATCATATAACCAACACACCTAGGAGTGGTATCATATAACCAACACACCTAGGAGTGGTATCATATAACCAACACACCTAGGAGTGGTATCATATAACCAACACACCTAGGAGTGGTATCATATAACCAACACACCTAGGAGTGGTATTATATAACTACATCCTCTAGGAGTGGTATCATATAACTACATCCTCTAGGAGTGGTATTATATAACCAACACACCTAGGAGTGGTATTATAGAACTACATCCTCTAGGAGTGGTATTATATAACCAACACACCTAGGAGTGGTATCATATAACCAACACACCTAGGAGTGGTATCATATAACTACATCCTCTAGGAGTGGTATTATAGAACTACATCCTCTAGGAGTGGTATTATATAACCAACACACCTAGGAGTGGTATTATAGAACTACATCCTCTAGGAGTGGTATTATATAACCAACACACCTAGGAGTGGTATCATATAACCAACACACCTAGGAGTGGTATTATAGAACTACATCCTCTAGGAGTGGTATCATATAACCAACACACCTAGGAGTGGTATTATAGAACTACATCCTCTAGGAGTGGTATTATAGAACCAACACACCTTAGGAGTGGTATCATATAACCAACACACCTAGGAGTGGTATTATATAACCAACACACCTAGGAGTGGTATCATATAACCAACACACCTTAGGAGTGGTATCATATAACTACATCCTCTAGGAGTGGTATCATATAACTACATCCTCTAGGAGTGGTATCATAGAACTACATCCTCTAGGAGTGGTATCATAGAACTACATCCTCTAGGAGTGGTATCATAGAACTACATCCTCTAGGAGTGGTATTATAGAACTACGTCCTCTAGGAGTGGTATTATAGAACTACGTCCTCTAGGAGTGGTATTATAGAACTACGTCCTCTAGGAGTGGTATCATAGAACTACATCCTCTAGGAGTGGTATCATATAACTACATCCTCTAGGAGTGGTATTATATAACCAACACACCTAGGAGTGGTATTATAGAACTACATCCTCTAGGAGTGGTATTATAGAACTACATCCTCTAGGAGTGGTATCATATAACTACATCCTCTAGGAGTGGTATTATATAACCAACACACCTAGGAGTGGTATTATAGAACTACATCCTCTAGGAGTGGTATTATATAACCAACACACCTAGGAGTGGTATCATAGAACTACATCCTCTAGGAGTGGTATCATAGAACTACATCCTCTAGGAGTGGTATTATATAACCAACACACCTAGGAGTGGTATCATAGAACTACATCCTCTAGGAGTGGTATCATAGAACTACATCCTCTAGGAGTGGTATCATAGAACTACATCCTCTAGGAGTGGTATCATAGAACTACATCCTCTAGGAGTGGTATTATAGAACTACATCCTCTAGGAGTGGTATCATATAACCAACACACCTAGGAGTGGTATCATATAACCAACACACCTAGGAGTGGTATCATATAACCAACACACCTAGGAGTGGTATTATATAACCAACACACCTAGGAGTGGTATCATATAACCAACACACCTAGGAGTGGTATCATATAACCAACACACCTAGGAGTGGTATTATATAACCAACACACCTAGGAGTGGTATCATATAACCAACACACCTAGGAGTGGTATCATATAACCAACACACCTAGGAGTGGTATTATATAACTACATCCTCTAGGAGTGGTATCATATAACCAACACACCTAGGAGTGGTATCATATAACTACATCCTCTAGGAGTGGTATTATATAACCAACACACCTAGGAGTGGTATTATAGAACTACATCCTCTAGGAGTGGTATTATATAACCAACACACCTAGGAGTGGTATCATATAACCAACACACCTAGGAGTGGTATCATATAACTACATCCTCTAGGAGTGGTATTATAGAACTACATCCTCTAGGAGTGGTATTATATAACCAACACACCTAGGAGTGGTATTATAGAACTACATCCTCTAGGAGTGGTATTATATAACCAACACACCTAGGAGTGGTATTATAGAACTACATCCTCTAGGAGTGGTATTATATAACCAACACACCTAGGAGTGGTATCATATAACCAACACACCTAGGAGTGGTATTATAGAACTACATCCTCTAGGAGTGGTATCATATAACCAACACACCTAGGAGTGGTATTATAGAACTACATCCTCTAGGAGTGGTATTATAGAACCAACACACCTTAGGAGTGGTATCATATAACCAACACACCTTAGGAGTGGTATCATATAACCAACACACCTAGGAGTGGTATTATATAACCAACACACCTAGGAGTGGTATCATATAACCAACACACCTTAGGAGTGGTATCATATTACTACATCCTCTAGGAGTGGTATCATATAACTACATCCTCTAGGAGTGGTATCATATAACTACATCCTCTAGGAGTGGTATCATAGAACTACATCCTCTAGGAGTGGTATCATAGAACTACATCCTCTAGGAGTGGTATCATAGAACTACATCCTCTAGGAGTGGTATTATAGAACTACATCCTCTAGGAGTGGTATTATAGAACTACGTCCTCTAGGAGTGGTATTATAGAACTACGTCCTCTAGGAGTGGTATTATAGAACTACGTCCTCTAGGAGTGGTATTATAGAACTACGTCCTCTAGGAGTGGTATTATAGAACTACGTCCTCTAGGAGTGGTATTATAGAACTACGTCCTCTAGGAGTGGTATTATAGAACTACGTCCTCTAGGAGTGGTATTATAGAACTACGTCCTCTAGGAGTGGTATTATAGAACTACGTCCTCTAGGAGTGGTATTATAGAACTACGTCCTCTAGGAGTGGTATTATAGAACTACGTCCTCTAGGAGTGGTATTATAGAACTACGTCCTCTAGGAGTGGTATTATAGAACTACGTCCTCTAGGAGTGGTATTATAGAACTACGTCCTCTAGGAGTGGTATTATAGAACTACGTCCTCTAGGAGTGGTATTATAGAACTACGTCCTCTAGGAGTGGTATTATAGAACTACGTCCTCTAGGAGTGGTATTATAGAACTACGTCCTCTAGGAGTGGTATCATATAACTACATCCTCTAGGAGTGGTATCATAGAACTACATCCTCTAGGAGTGGTATTATAGAACTACATCCTCTAGGAGTGGTATTATAGAACTACATCCTCTAGGAGTGGTATTATAGAACTACGTCCTCTAGGAGTGGTATTATACATCCTCCTCTTCTATCACACAAAGCAACACAGCATAAAACCACCACACTAAGAACAATTATAAGACTTAATCCTACACAGTGGGGCGACATCCTTCCTCTAGACATTAACAGCAGCAACAGAATTCTAATCTGCCAGGATTTGAGCTCTCTCTGGAGGAAGTGCCCGTTTTAGCAGATAAATCGTTTTCTGTAAACAGGAAGTTGCCGTGCTGTGTTGTACAGACCACGTCCATTTAGTTTATTTAGCTCACGGTTACTAATGTGTACTGTTTGTGTCCCTCCAGGAAGAGCAACGAAGAGGCGCTGAAGGAGAGGAGGAGGGTGACGGGTCTCCTCGGCGTGACGGAGCCCAGTCTGCTACAGTTCTACGTCTCCAGACAGTGGCTCAACAAGTTCAAGACCTTCGCTGAGCCTGGACCTATCTCCAATGACGACTTCCTCTGCTCACACGGAGGTACGGGGCTATGGGCATTTATCTTTCCAACTATCCATGTCTGTCTCTATCAGACATTTATATATCTTTATCTCTATCTGAATCAGCCAGCCAGCCAGCCAGACAGCCAGCCAGCCAGCCAGCCAGCCAGCCAGCCAGTCTGTCAGACAGCCAGTCAGCCAGTCTGCCAGCCAGCCAGTCAGTCAATTGCTCAACTGTCTAAGCAACTGGGGGGGGGGGGGGGGGGGACAAAATGAATCCATGTTTCCAGAGATATTGGGTGAGGTTAATGTTAGGTGGTACCCATTACCCATAATGACTTGTGATGAGGATCATTTTAAATGTTGTGTTATCAGGCGTGCCGCCTGCCAAGGCAGTGTTCATCGATGACCTGGTAGTGATGCTGCCGCAGAACGCGTGGGACCACCTCTACAGCAGGTCAGTTTCATACAGCGACACCATACCGTCATTAAGTGGGATTCACTACGTTTTTACATGGAGGAGTATTAAAACAGGATTGTTAGGGAAATCCTTTTTCTTTGCGTACAATGTTTTAATCAAACTATATTAATCGAGAGTTATTCACAGTGTTTAACCGTACCCATAGTTGATAAAGTCGTGTATTTTTACGGGCTAGGAGCATCGTCTTACGTCAGAGAGCGAGACGATGCGGCTAAGGGGAGGTTTATTCACTGAGCTGTGTTTCAAGGACTGAATTCTGGGACTGTGGTTCTCTGGTCAAGGTGTTACTAAGCTGTGATTGGTCTGCCAAGGTGTGTTACTGAGCTCTGATTGGTCTGTCAAGTTCTGTTACTGAGCTCTGATTGGTCTGTCAAGGTGTGTTACTGAGCTCTGATTGGTCTGTCAAGTTCTGTTACTGAGCTCTGATTGGTCTGTCAAGTTCTGTTACTAAGCTGTGCATGATCTGTCAATGTGTGTTACTAAGCCATGATTGGTCTGACAAGTTGTTACTAAGCCATGATTGGTCTGACAAGGTGTGTTACTAATCTGTGATTGGTCTGACAAGGTGTGTTACTAATCTGTGATTGGTCTGGTCAAGGTGTGTTACTAAGCTGTGATTGGTCTGGTCAAGGTGTGTTACTAATCTGTGATTGGTTTGTTGTCTAGGTACGGAGGCGGGCCTGCTGTCAACCACCTGTACGTGTGTCACACTTGTCAGACCGAGATTGAGAAGCTGGAGAAGAGGCGCAGGACAGAGCTGGACATGTTTATCCGGGTAAGGCCTTTCACGGATCCTTTCCTTTGCAGGATTTTTTTCCACCCCAGCACTAACGCACCCTCCATCCCCTCTCTCCCCCATCCCCTCTCTCCCCCCATCCCCTCTCTCCCCCATCCCCTCTCTCCCCCCATCCCCTCTCTCCCCCATCTCCTCTCTCCCCCATCCTCTCTCCCTCCATCCCCTCTCTTCCTCTCTCCCTCCATCCTCTCTCTTCCTCTCTCCCTCCATCCCCTCTCTTCCTCTCTCCTCCCATCTCCTCTCTCCCCCCATCCCCTCTCTTCCTCTCTCCCCCCATCCCCTCTCTTCCTCTCTCCCCCATCCCCTCTCTTCCTCTCTCCTCCCATCTCCTCTCTCCCCCCCATCCCCTCTCTTCCTCTCTCCTCCCATCTCCTCTCTCCCCCCATCCCCTCTCTTCCTCTCTCCTCCCATCTCCTCTCTCCCCCCCATCCCCTCTCTTCCTCTCTCCTCCCATCTCCTCTCTCCCCCCATCCTCTCTCCCCCCATCCCCTCTCTTCCTTCCTCTGTTCAGCTGAACAAGGCGTTCCAAGAGGAGGAGTCTCCAGTGATCATCTACTGCATCAGCATGCAGTGGTTCAGAGAGTGGGAGGGCTTCGTCAAGGGAAAGGACCATGGTGAGTGGTTGGTTCAGAGAGTGGGAGGGCTTTGTCAAGGGAAAGGACAATGGTGAGTGGTTGGTTCAGAGAGTGGGAGGGCTTCGTCAAGGGAAAGGACAATGGTGAGTGGTTGGTTCAGAGAGTGGGAGGGCTTCGTCAAGGGAAAGGACAATGGTGAGTGGTTGGTTCAGAGAGTGGGAGGGCTTCGTCAAGGGAAAGGACAATGGTGAGTGGTTGGTTCAGAGAGTGGGAGGGCTTTGTCAAGGGAAAGGACAATGGTGAGTGGTTGGTTCAGAGAGTGGGAGGGCTTTGTCAAGGGAAAGGACAATGGTGAGTGGTTGGTTCAGAGAGTGGGAGGGCTTTGTCAAGGGAAAGGACCATGGTGATTGGCTAAACAGATACTTTTGGTCATGTAGTGTATGTGGACACCTGCATGTCGAACATCTCATTCCAAAATCATGGGCATTAAAAGGGAATTGGTCCCCCCTTTGCTACTACAACAGCCTCCACTGTTGGAACATTGCTGTAGGGGACTTGCTTCCATTCAGCCACAAGAACACTAGTGAGGTCGGGCACTGATGTTGGGCGATTAGGCCTGGCTCGCAGTCGGCGTTCCAATTCATCCCAAAGGTGTTCGATCTCGACAAACCATTTCTGTATGGACCTCGCTTTGTGCACCAGGGGACTTCTCATGCTGAAACAGGAAAGGGCCTTCCCCAAACTGTTGCCACAAAGTTGGAAGCACAGAATGGTCTAGAATAAATAATGGCACCAATAATGGCACCGGAGGAGATGGCTGCCGTTGTAAGGGCTCTTAACCAATCGTGCGTGTTTTTGTAACTTATTTTGTACATAATGTTTCTTTCACCGTCTCTTATGACCAAAAAGTCCTTCTAGATATCAGGACAGAGATTACTCACCTCGTACTGGACAAAGATTTTTTTCTTTTAACGAATCGGATGCAAAGGATTTACTTCAGACATCGTCATTCGCAGGAGAAAGAGACGGAGATATCGGGACGTAGGTCGGGGTGCCTTGTAAGGATCCGACGGCGAGTGGGTAATCTGCCTCTACCATCAGTCCTATTAGCTAACGTACAAATGGATAACAAAATAGACAAGCTACGATCACGAATATCCTACCAATGGGACATTCAAAACTGTAATATCTTATGTTTCACTGAGTCGTGGCTGAACAACGACATGGATAACATACAGCTGGCTGGGTTTACGCTGCCTCCGGTAAGACAAGGGGTGGAAGTCTGTGTCTATTTGTCAATAACAGCTGGTGCACGAAATCTAATATTAAGGAAGTGTCAAGGTCGCCTGAGGTAGAGTATTTCATGATAAGCTGTAGACCACACTATTTACCAAGAGAGTTTTCATCTATATTTTTTCGTAACTATCTATCTACCACCACAAACCGATGCTGGCACTAAGACCGCACTCAACGAGCTGTATAAGGCCATAATCAAACAGGAAAACACTCATCCAGAGGTGGCGCTCCTAGTGGCCGGGGACTTTAATGCAGGGAAACTTAAATCAGTTTTACCTCATTTCTATCAGCATGTCACATGTGCAACCGGAGGAGAAAAAAAACTCTGGACCACCTTTACTCCACACACAGAGATGCGTACAAAGCTCTCCCTCGCCCTCCATTTGGCAAATCTGATCATAATTATATCCTCCTGATTCCTGCTTATAAGCAAAAACTAAAGCAGGAAGTACCAGTAACTCGCTCAAATCGGAAGTGGTCAGATGACACAGATGCTAAGCTACAGGACTGTTTTGCTGCACAGACTGGAATATGTTCTGGGATTCTTCCGATGGCATTGAGGAGTACACCACATCAGTCACTGGCTTCATCAATAATCGATGACGTCCCCCGCAGTGACCGTACGTACATACCCCAACCAGAAGCCATGGATTACAGGCAACATCCAGACTGAGCTAAAGGGTAGAGCTGCCGCTTTCAAGGAGCGGGACTCTAACCCAGACATTTATAAGACATCCCGCTATGCCCTCAGACGAACCCTCAAAAGCGTCAATACAGGACTAAGATTGAATCATACTACACCGGCTCCGACGCTCGTCGGATGTGGCAGGGCTTGCAAACTATTAGACTACAAAGGGAAGCACAGCCGCGAGCTGCCCAGTGACACGAGCCTACCAGAAGAGAGAAATTATTTCTATGCTCGCTTCGAGGCAACACTGAAGCATGCATGAGAGCATCAGCTGTTCCGGATGACTGTGTGATCATGCGCTGCGCTGACCATGCGCTGACCAACTGGCAAGTAATCTTCACTGACATTTTCAACCTGTCCCTGACTAAGTCTGTAATACCAACATGTTTCAAGCAGATCAGCATAGTCTCTGTGCCCAAGAACACTAAGGTAACCTGCCTAAATGACTACTGACCCGTAGCACTCAGGTCTGTAGCCATAAAGTGCTTTGAAAGGCTGGTCATGGCTCACATTAACACCATGATCCCAGAAACCCTAGACCCACTCCAATTTGCCTACCGCCCCAACAGATCCATAGATGACGCAATCTCTATTGCACTCAACACTGCCCTTTCCCACCTGGACAAAAGGAACACCTACGTGAAAATGCTATTCATTGACTATAGCTCAGCATTCAACACCATAGTGCCCTCAAAGCTCATCACTAAGCTAAGGACCCTGGGACTAAACACCTCCATCTGTAACTGGATCCTGGACTTCCTGACGGGCCGCCCCCAGGTGGTAAGGGTAGGTAACAACGCATCCGTCACGCTGATCCTCAACACAGGGGCCCCTCAGGGGTGCGTGCTCAGTCCCCTCCTGTACTCCCTGTTCACTCATAACTGAACTGCAAGGCACGACTCCAACACCATCATTAACTTTGTCGATGACACAACAGTGGTAGGCTTGATCACCGATAACAACGAGACAGCCTATAGGCAGGAGGTCAGAGACCTGGCCGTGTGGTGCAAGGACAACAACCTCTCCCTCAACGTGATCAAGACAAATTAGATGATTGTGGACTACAGGAAAAGGAGGGCCGAGCACACCCCCATTCTCATCGACGGGGCTGTAGTGGAGCAGGTTGAGAGCTTCAAGCTCCTTGGTGTCCACATCGCCAACAAACTATCATGGTCCAAACACACCGACAGTCGTGAAGAGGGCACGACAAAGCCTATTCCCCCTCAGGAGACTGAAAAGATTTGGCATGGGTCCTCAGATCCTTAAAAAGTTCTACAGCTGCACCATCGAGAGCATCCTGACTGGTTGCATCACCTAAGGCACTACAGAGGGTAGTGCGTACGTCCCAGTACATCACTGGGGCCAACCTTCCTTCACTTTAACTCTACCTACATGTACATATTACCTCAATTACGTCGACTAACCGGTGCCCCCTGTATTTAGCCTCACTACTGTTATTGTACTGCTGCTCTTTAACTATTTAGTTTTTACTTTACACTTATTTTTCTTGAACTGCATTGTTGGTTAAGGGCTTGTAAGTTAGCACTTCACTGTAAGGTCTACACCTGTTGTATTCGGCGCATATGACAAATAACATTTGATTTGAATGACATTGTATGCTGTAGCGTTAAGATTTCCCTTCACTGGAACTAAGGGGCCTAGTCCGAACCATAACAAAACAGCCCCAGACCATTATTCCTCCTCCACCAAACTTTACAGTTGGCACTATGCATTCGGGCAGGTCGTGTTCTCCTGGCATCTGCTAAACCCAGATTTGTCCGTCGGACTGCCAGATGGTGAAGCGTGATTCATCACTCCAGAGATCGCGTGTCCACTGCTCCAGAGTTCAATGGCATCGAGCTTTACACCATTCTAGTCGACGCTTGGCATTGTGCATGGTGATCTTAGGCTTGTGTGCGGTTGCTCGGCCTTGGAAACCCATTTCATGAAGCTCTTGACGAACAGTTCTTGTGCTGACGTTGGTTCCAGAGGCAGTTTGGAACTTGGTAGTGTTGCAACCGAGGAAAGATGATTTTTATGCGCTACGCGGTTCAGGACTCAGAGGTCCCTTTCTGTGTGCTTGTGTGGCCTACCACTTCGCGGCTGAGCCGTTGTTGCTCCTAGATGTTTCCACTTCACAATAACAGCACTTACAGTTGACCGTGGCAGCTCGGGCAGAGCAGAAATTTTATGAACTGACTTGTTGGAAAGGTGGCATCCTATAACGGTGCCAAGTTGAAAGTCACTGTGCTCTTCAGTAAAGGCCATTATACCTCCAATGTTTGTCTATGGAGATTGTGTGGCTGAAGTAGCCAAATCCACTCATTTGAAGGGGCGTCTACATACTGCTGTATAGATAGAGTAGTTGGTGTAATTTGGAGTCTCCACCTCCAGCTGTTGAAAGGAGTGCTATAAAATGCTATATTAGGCTGCCTTCGGACTACATTTTATGTGTCATTAATAATTTATTTCCCTCTCCCTTGCAGATCCACCGGGACCAATCGATAACTCTAAGATCGCGATCAACAAGAATGGCCATCTAACACTCAGACAAGGTAACAGCCTGACCCAGTCAACTCTTCTGTCTTCTCTAAATCTCCCTGCTAATACAATGGCCTATCGTTGTGAGGCTGATGGAACTGTAGTGGACACACACTTGATCAAGATTAGATTCTTCTGAAAAGCTACTAATATGTTTACGTTATTTCAGTCTCGTTAAATCTGTGTGCTACTTACTCCCTCAAGGAGCTGACTCGGGACAGATCTCTGAGGAGACGTGGAACTTTCTCCACTCCATCCACGGAGGAGGACCGCTGGTAACAGTCCGGCCCAACGCCTCTCACCCTGAACTAGAGGCTTCCTCGCAGTCTAAGGAGAAGATATAGGTGGAGACGTGCTACGTTTAAATCTACCTACATTACCAACCTCTTCACAGGAAACAACCTACCTACTGTACCAACCCCCTAACAGGAACTACCTAACTACCAACCCCCTAACAGGAACTACCAACCCCCTAACAGGAAACTACTTAACTACCAACCCCTTAACAGGAAACTACCAACCCCCTAACAGGAAACTACCAACCCCCTAACAGGAAACTACCTAACTACCAACCCCCTAACAGGAAACTACCTAACTACCAACCCCCTAACAGGAACTACCAACCACCTAACAGGAAACTACCTACCTACCAACCCCCTAACAGGAACTACCAACCCCCTAACAGGAACTACCAACCCCCTAACAGGAACTACCAACCCCCTAACAGGAACTACCAACCCCCTAACAGGAAACTACCAACCCCCTAACAGGAACTACCAACCCCCTAACAGGAAACCCCCAACACCAGCCCTGAGTAAAACAACAACTAAAGCCTTTTATTTTGCACTTTACTTTTTATTTAAAAAGCATTCGAGCAAAGGATTTCCCTTCCTTGACCACCATAAAATGAACAGCCCTTCTTGACAACTGGGCAGAAGAATAAACATGTCTGAAAATAACATGATGACATGTTTCTACATAAATGTATAAATATATAATTTCTAATAGCACTGTAGAATAATACATGGGAACTGTGTCTGGTAATTTCCAGAACCAAGCATTTATTCATTTTGTTTGCAGGTAAAAACTTCTTTTTTTCCCCTGAATGCAGCAGTTTTTATATTTTTTTATTTTTTACTTCTCTCTCTTGAACCAAAATTGAGACAATGTCACTCTATATCAGGGATGGGAAACTTTAATGGGGTGGGGGCCACAAAGAAATCGGAACTCATTATGAGGGGCCGTAGTGGTTCATGGGTCTGCATACCCACATCCATACCCACACATGCAATCAGAGCCGGCCCTATCCTTTTGGGGGCCCTAAGTGAAATTTTGATGACCCCCCCCCTTGCGAGGAAAACATTTTTGTGGCACCCTTCTTGACAGCGGAGAGAAAGAATGTATGTTTTAGTTTATTTCCTGCAATTCTACACATTTTGCCTTGGGGCGAAGAGAAAATACTGCAGTTTTAAAGCAAGTTTGCTGCAATTCTACACATTTTGCCATGGGGCGGTGAGAACATTTTTTTCAATTTTATAACAAATTTCATGCAATTCTAATTTTAAAAAAATGCAATGGGGCAGAGAGAACATGTTTCAGTTTTACAGCTAATTTCCTGCGATTTCTACACATTTTGCCATAGGGTGGAGATAAATATTTGTAGTTTTTAAATATGATATCTGAGTAATTAACAAAATCAATGGAGGCCCCCCTGGTCAGTAATTCCACCATGATTACTACAAGTTTAGATAGCTGGCTGGACTAATTTACCAATCTAAACATTTTTAGCTGATATGGGCTAATTGAGTGACTGTCAGTGACGGACGGACATGAAAAGGGAAAAACTGCTGATGCACAACTAACATTTTGTAATTCCACCTTGGTGTAATCTACTATTCTACCTAGCAACAGTAAATTGAGACCCCGACTGAGTTCCCTGGAGAAGGGGGGGTTCTATATGATGTCACTCTTATGTCTTGTGTGTCGCAAAAGAAAAAAAGAAGAATCACAATGCATCTTACTGTAGATATCAAAATTGTTCTCTTTTTTTTAATACCTGTTCTAAGAAAATAACATATTGTCAAAGAAGTGAATGGTTATAAAAAATAAAATAAAAAGTTCAAGCTCTTACATTTTTCCTTAAAGTGAAGAAGAGAAATCTCCGTCCACACATTTTAGAGACCGTCCTCTTGTTTGCAGACAAAATGTAGCTGTTTTTAAAGCTAATTTCCTACAATGCTACAGATTTTTGCCATGCTGTGTTCTTGTGCTATCTGATCAAACATTATAACAGAATCAATGGGGACTCCATACCATGACATTTTGGGAATTTTTGATTCTCCTGTTTTTTGTTGTTGTGGTTTTTGTTGGAGTGGCGGCAAGTAAATGAATATAGGGGAAACACTGCTAAGGATATGTGTTTACACAGGCAGCCCTAATTCTTATCTTTTTACACTAATTGGTCTTTTGACCAATCAGATCAGGTATTTTGCCAATAATTGGTCAAAAGATCAGAATTGGGCTGCCTGTGTAAACTAAGTAGTCTCAGGAAGGGATTTGTATGTTTTTTTTTTTTTACTATAGTCTGGTTAAGATAAGTGGCATGTTCACACAATGTCTGATGTGTATTTGAATGTACTAGTGAGTCCAGGGGTGTATTCATTAGGATCTAAAAGGAATGAAACGGGGAGGGGGACACACCTATGTGAATTTATCCAATATAAACTGTTGTTTCCGTTGTAGAACCTGATGTGTGACTAATGAATACACCCCTTGTGAACTACAGTCCCAGAACTTCCTTCCTCTACCCCCATTGGCCAGACCAGCGGGTGGATTTACTGTGTATCCCAAATGGTACCCTATTCCCTATATAGTGCGACGCTTTTGACCAGGGTCCCATGGGGCATAGTGTTCCATTTGGGAGGCATCTATATGATGTTAGACTTTTTTTAATTTATTTTTTTATAAAATATTTGGCTGGCAGGCATGCATGCTTTTAGAGGGGACCCCACTCACTCAGCCAGGGTTGGGGTCAATCCCATTTCAATTCAGGAAGTGAACTGAAATTCCAAATAAAAAAAAATTCAATGTGAGAAAAATGTGGAATTGAAATGAAATGGCAATTGACCCCAACCCTGACGTACGAATGATTTGAAAAACTTGATGGCCACATGTCACATTAAATTACATGTAAGCTGCCCACTCACTGCATAATATGTACACAATGAATCACAAACTTCTGTGGCTATCTTTGTCTTTGAAATGTACAGAATTACATAACAAGCTATCAAGTCCTAATATTCATCAGTTTTGTCAGTGGAAGGAAGCATTAACTTGTGTGTAAGAGCATGGTGTTGCTTTTGGTATGTGGTCACTGAAGACCGAAGAATGCTGTAGGTATATGGAATACTGCATCCTGATTTACTAAACGCATCTGTTCTGATTCGGAATGGCTGATATGATTCTGGTTCTATTAAACACATCTGTTCTGATTCGGAATGGCTGGTTTATGATTCTGGTTCTATTAAACGCATCTGTTCTGATTCGGAATGGCTGATATGATTCTGGTTCTATTAAACACATCTGTTCTGATTCGGAATGGCTGATATGATTCTGGTTCTATTAAACACATCTGTTCTGATTCGGAATGGCTGATATGATTCTGGTTCTATTAAACACATGTTCTAATTCGGAATGGCTGGTTTATGATTCTGGTTCTATTAAACGCATCTGTTCTGATTCGGAATGGCTGATATGATTCTGTTAAACCCTGACAATGAAAGAACAGTGTAACCCAAACATGATTTCTCTTCACCTGTTTGTTTACCCAGCAACTTCATTTTAATAATAGTTATTGCAGTGCATGTTATGGTTTTAAGATCAAAGTTGAACATTGTGTATGGAAATTTATGCTTAATTGAATTGTGGACCAAAATTCTTGTCTATCACAACTTTTTGTTTTTGTTTTACCAACTAATCGGAACATCTCTGAAATACTAATGTCATTATAAGCGACCCTTTATTTCTGGATTCTGACTAATAACATTATAGATATTGTTTTGACCTTCAAGTGAGACATGGCATTGGTAGAACGAGCTACACACAGCCTAGTCCAGGGGCTAAAGATATCTTTACTGTTCTCCTTGCAACAGGAAAAATGTAGTGTTTCATTTTGACAAGTTGTGGAACTAGGCAGAACACACACACACACACACGGACCCGTTGACTGGATAGAAAATATGTCTGCTGCCGAGTGTGCAGCACACGATTTGCGGAAGTGAGGTGAGTGTAATTCTCTAGCTAGCTTCATAAACCAGTTTTTTTTATTATTATTATTTTTACAATAAACGATTTAGTCGGTCGCGATCAAGTGTGATCAGAAGTGAAGCATAGACTTATCTACTGGATATATATGTATATATATTTTTTTTTGTGAAGTCGACTAATAGTGAGGTCGTTATGCATGCGAATGCTTTAGGAAAGTAGTTTTTTGGTCAGGAACAATCGGCTACTAGCCGCGGTTAGCAGCAGGCTAGCCACAGGAGTTAACAACACGGAGTAGTTCCTCATCTTCTATCCCTGCTAGCTCATAGTAGCTAGGCAACCGCGTATGCCCGTCTAACGTTAGCTATCCCTGCTAGCTCATAGTAGTTAGGCAACCGCGTAATGCCCGTCTAACGTTAGCTATCCCTGCTAGCTCATAGTAGTTAGGCAACCGCGTAATGCCCGTCTAACGTTAGCTATCCCATAGTAGCTAGGCAACCGCTTAATGCCCGTCTAACGTTAGCTACCCCTGCTAGCTCATAGTAGCTAGGCAACCGCTTAATGCCCGTCTAACGTTAGCTACCCCTGCTAGCTCATAGTAGCTAGGCAACCGCTTAATGCCCGTCTAACGTTAGCTACCAATTGGTAATTAAGCTATGCGATTATCAACTAACTTGCTTTTAGTATTCGATAGCTTGTCATTATACTTTAATTTGAATATAAACCAATTTCTCAATAGCGAAGCATTATTTTAACACTGATATATAACTACTAAATATTAGGTAACTATCCGGTGCGCTAATTGCAATTGTAACTAAACCGCTAAGCTAGCTAGCTAAACGTTACTACTTTTATTTCATGTAATAAAACAAAGCTAACTTGTTAGCTAACGTTTTTGTTATCCGGCCACTTGCTAACTTTGCGATAAAAACGGATGAGAAAGGCAGATATTTGTTGGCAAACAGTTTTATGGTGCATAATTCATTA
Source organism: Salmo salar (assembly GCF_965601325.2). NCBI lineage: Eukaryota > Metazoa > Chordata > Actinopteri > Salmoniformes > Salmonidae > Salmo > Salmo salar. The sequence continues at coordinate 3,243,793 of NC_138293.1, read as the reverse complement.
GGGTGCGACCAAGCTTGCACATTTTGTTTGCATTTTAATATGTTTGGTTATAGCATGTGGGCTAACGGTTCGATGTTAGCCAGCTAACGCTAGTTTAGTAGTTAGCATTGGGTATAAGATTAACACAGTATAACCATGGCGTAGTTAACCGAGGTCTCTGGTAAAATAGTAACTACCGTATTTGGAGTTAACCAAGGAAATACTTTAAGAGCCCTGCGGCATCAGTGTTGTCCAACTTTGGGCTTGACGGTGCTCCCTGCCTGTCGGCTGTAGTGCCATGCCGGGGATTTGGTGTAGTCAGTCAGGTCTGCTGAATGGAGATATATATATATATATATATATATATGGTGAAGTAAAGATAGAGGGTGAGGACAAAAACTAAACTAAATTACTCCATTGTTTAACTCTATTGAATTAGTGCAGTTGGATCACAGATCTACTAGCTACTCCACCGTTACCTATAACCAATCAAGGTAGCTAGCTATCAGCTTTCCTTTCACACGCGGTTTAATTCGGTTTTTATTGTTGTTGTGACTTTATTTGTTTACACGGTTATAAAACCTAGCTTGTAAACGAATTGGATATAACTGTCACGACGGGTAGACTTTAGAAAAGCAAGTGCATGCATAGTGTAAGCACGTCTCAATTTAAAGTTGATGTTATGCAACGCGCCCTGGGCAGGAAGTAATTTATGCTTGACATATAAAAGTTAGACTTGGAGACGTTGAAATGATGTCTAGTGCTGTCGCATCTAATGTTTTCATGTTGCCAGACACTTGGCTAGGCCAGCTGAACTTGCCAAACACGCCTGTGCCTGAAATGGAATCATAGGGCTCTGGTCAGAAATAGTGCAGTATTTAGTGCTTAGGGCTCTGGTCAAAAGTAGTGCACTATATAGTAAATAGGATTGCCATTTGTGACGTACATAAATTAACATCATGGGAAATTGATCCACTTGCCTACCTGTTGCCCATCCCTTCCCTGCATAATGCCTCAAAGACCCTCTGCCTGCATAAGCAAATATCTGTCTGTCTGTCTGACTGACAACACCCACCCTTCCTTCCTTCCGTCTGTCTGTCTGTCTGTCTGTCTGTCTGTCTGACAACACCCCCCTTCCTTCTGTCAACACCCCTCCTCTCTGGGGTGGTGTGTGTCTGGCTCTGTGGGGTGGGTGTGTCAAATAAAATGTGATTAGCAGATGTTATTGCGAGTGTAGCGAAATGCTTGTGTTTCTAGCTCTGACTATGCAGTAATATCTAACAATTAATATCTAACATTTTCACAACATAAACCCAATACACACCCATCTAAGTAGAGGAATGGAATTAAGAATATATAAATATATGGACGAGCAATGCGGCATAGACTAAGATACAGTAGAATAGTATAGAATACAGTATATACATATGAGATGAGTAATACATAGACTAAGATACAGTAGGATAGGATAGATTACAGTATATACATATGAGATGAGTAATACATAGACTAAGATACAGTAGAATAGTATAGAATACAGTATATACATATGAGATGAGTAATACATAGACTAAGATACAGTAGAATAGTATAGAATACAGTATATACATATGAGATTAGTAATACATAGACTAAGATGCAGTAAAATATAATACAGTATATACATATGAGATGAGTAATGCCAGATATGTAAACGTTATTAAAGTGACTAGTGTTCCATTATTAAAGTGGCCAGTGATTTCTAGTCTATGTCTATAGGCAGCAGCCTCTCTGAGTTAGTGATGGCTGTTTAACAGTCTGATGGCCTGGAGATAGAAGCTGTTTTTTAGTTCCAGCTTTGATGCACCTGTACTGACCTCGCCTTCTGGATGATAGTGGGGTGAACAGGCAGTGGCTCGGGTGGTTGTTGTCCTTGATGATCTTTTTGGCCTTCCTGTGACATCGGGTGGTGTAGGTGTCCTGGAGGGCTGGTAGTTTGCCCCCGGTGATGCGTTGGGCAGACCGCACCATCCTCTGGAGAGCCCTGAGGTTGTAGGGGGTGTGGTTGCCGTACCAGGTGGTGTGTAGAGAGCTCTATGGGGTGGTGGTGGTGGTGTAGAGAGCTCTATGGGGTGGTGGTGGTGGTGTGTAGAGAGCTCTATGGGGTGGTGGTGGTGTGTAGAGAGCTCTATGGGGTGGTGGTGGTGTGTAGAGAGCTCTATGGGGTGGTGGTGGTGGTGTAGAGAGCTCTATGGGGTGGTGGTGGTGTGTAGAGAGCTCTATGGGGTGGTGGTGGTGGTGTGTAGAGAGCTCTATGGGGGGGTGGTGGTGGTGTGTAGAGAGCTCTATGGGGTGGTGGTGGTGGTGTGTAGAGAGCTCTATGGGGTGGTGGTGGTGGTGTGTAGAGAGCTCTATGGGGTGGTGGTGGTGTGTAGAGAGCTCTATGGGGTGGTGGTGGTGGTGTGTAGAGAGCTCTATGGGGTGGTGGTGGTGTGTAGAGAGCTCTATGGGGTGGTGGTGGTGTGTAGAGAGCTCTATGGGGTGGTGGTGGTGTGTAGAGAGCTCTATGGGGTGGTGGTGGTGTGTAGAGAGCTCTATGGGGTGGTGGTGGTGGTGTGTAGAGAGCTCTATGGGGTGGTGGTGGTGGTGTAGAGAGCTCTATGGGGTGGTGGTGGTGTAGAGAGCTCTATGGGGTGGTGGTGGTGTGTAGAGAGCTCTATGGGGTGGTGGTGGTGGTGTGTAGAGAGCTCTATGGGGTGGTGGTGGTGTGTAGAGAGCTCTATGGGGTGGTGGTGGTGTAGAGAGCTCTATGGGGTGGTGGTGGTGTAGAGAGCTCTATGGGGGGGTGGTGGTGTGTAGAGAGCTCTATGGGGTGGTGGTGGTGTAGAGAGAGCTCTATGGGGTGGTGGTGGTGTGTAGAGAGCTCTATGGGGTGGTGGTGGTGTGTAGAGAGCTCTATGGGGTGGTGGTGGTGTAGAGAGAGCTCTATGGGGTGGTGGTGGTGGTGTAGAGAGCTCTATGGGGTGGTGGTGGTGTGTAGAGAGCTCTATGGGGTGGTGGTGGTGGTGTGTAGAGAGCTCTATGGGGGGGTGGTGGTGTGTAGAGAGAGCTCTATGGGGTGGTGGTGGTGTAGAGAGAGCTCTATGGGGTGGTGGTGGTGTGTAGAGAGCTCTATGGGGTGGTGGTGGTGTGTAGAGAGCTCTATGGGGTGGTGGTGGTGTGTAGAGAGCTCTATGGGGTGGTGGTGGTGTGTAGAGAGCTCTATGGGGTGGTGGTGGTGGTGTAGAGAGAGCTCTATGGGGTGGTGGTGGTGGTGTAGAGAGCTCTATGGGGTGGTGGTGGTGTGTAGAGAGCTCTATGGGGTGGTGGTGGTGTGTAGAGAGCTCTATGGGGGGGTGGTGGTGGTGGTGTAGAGAGCTCTATGGGGTGGTGGTGGTGTGTAGAGAGCTCTATGGGGTGGTGGTGTGTAGAGCTCTATGGGGTGGTGGTGGTGGTGGTGTAGAGAGCTCTATGGGGTGGTGGTGGTGGTGTAGAGAGCTCTATGGGGTGGTGGTGGTGTGTAGAGAGCTCTATGGGGTGGTGGTGGTGTGTAGAGAGCTCTATGGGGTGGTGGTGGTGTAGAGAGCTCTATGGGGTGGTGGTGGTGGTGTGTAGAGAGCTCTATGGGGTGGTGGTGGTGTGTAGAGAGAGCTCTATGGGGGTGGTGGTGTGTAGAGAGCTCTATGGGGTGGTGGTGGTGTGTAGAGAGCTCTATGGGGTGGTGGTGGTGTAGAGAGCTCTATGGGGTGGTGGTGTAGAGAGCTCTATGGGGTGGTGGTGTGTAGAGAGCTCTATGGGGTGGTGGTGGTGTGTAGAGAGCTCTATGGGGTGGTGGTGGTGTGTAGAGAGCTCTATGGGGTGGTGGTGGTGTGTAGAGAGCTCTATGGGGTGGTGGTGGTGTGTAGAGAGCTCTATGGGGTGGTGGTGGTGTGTAGAGAGAGCTCTATGGGGTGGTGGTGGTGTGTAGAGAGCTCTATGGGGTGGTGGTGGTGGTGTAGAGAGCTCTATGGGGTGGTGGTGGTGTGTAGAGAGCTCTATGGGGTGGTGGTGGTGGTGTAGAGAGCTCTATGGGGTGGTGGTGGTGGTGTAGAGAGCTCTATGGGGTGGTGGTGGTGGTGTGTAGAGAGCTCTATGGGGTGGTGGTGGTGTGTAGAGAGCTCTATGGGGTGGTGGTGGTGGTGTAGAGAGCTCTATGGGGTGGTGGTGGTGTGTAGAGAGCTCTATGGGGTGGTGGTGGTGTGTAGAGAGCTCTATGGGGTGGTGGTGGTGTGTAGAGAGCTCTATGGGGGGTGGTGGTGGTGTGTAGAGAGCTCTATGGGGGGGTGGTGGTGGTGTGTAGAGAGCTCTATGGGGTGGTGGTGGTGTGTAGAGAGCTCTATGGGGTGGTGGTGGTGGTGTGTAGAGAGCTCTATGGGGTGGTGGTGGTGTGTAGAGAGCTCTATGGGGTGGTGGTGGTGTGTAGAGAGCTCTATGGGGTGGTGGTGGTGTGTAGAGAGCTCTATGGGGTGGTGGTGGTGTGTAGAGAGCTCTATGGGGTGGTGGTGGTGTGTAGAGAGCTCTATGGGGTGGTGGTGGTGTGTAGAGAGCTCTATGGGGTGGTGGTGGTGTGTAGAGAGCTCTATGGGGTGGTGGTGGTGGTGTGTAGAGAGCTCTATGGGGTGGTGGTGGTGGTGTAGAGAGCTCTATGGGTGGTGGTGGTGGTGGTGTAGAGAGCTCTATGGGGTGGTGGTGGTGGTGTAGAGAGCTCTATGGGGTGGTGGTGGTGGGTGTAGAGAGCTCTATGGGGTGGTGGTGGTGTAGAGAGCTCTATGGGGTGGTGGTGGTGGTGTAGAGAGCTCTATGGGGTGGTGGTGGTGTGTAGAGAGCTCTATGGGGTGGTGGTGGTGTGTAGAGAGCTCTATGGGGTGGTGGTGGTGTGTAGAGAGCTCTATGGGGTGGTGGTGGTGTGTGTAGAGAGCTCTATGGGGTGGTGGTGGTGGTGTAGAGAGCTCTATGGGGTGGTGGTGGTGGTGGTGTAGAGAGCTCTATGGGGTGGTGGTGGTGTGTAGAGAGCTCTATGGGGTGGTGGTGGTGTGTAGAGAGCTCTATGGGGTGGTGGTGGTGTGTAGAGAGCTCTATGGGGTGGTGGTGGTGGTGTAGAGAGCTCTATGGGGGTGGTGGTGTGTCGGGGGGTGTGTGGGGTGGTGGTGGTGGTGTAGAGAGCTCTATGGGGTGGTGGTGGGTGTAGAGAGCTCTATGGGGTGGTGGTGGTGTGTAGAGAGCTCTATGGGGTGGTGGTGGTGGTGTAGAGAGCTCTATGGGGTGGTGGTGGTGGTGTGTAGAGAGCTCTATGGGGGTGGGTGGTGGTCGGTGTAGAGAGCTCTATGGGGTGGTGGTGGTGTGTAGAGAGCTCTATGGGGTGGTGGTGGTGTGTAGAGAGCTCTATGGGGGGTGGTGGTGGTGTGTAGAGAGCTCTATGGGGTGGTGGTGGTGTGTAGAGAGCTCTATGGGGTGGTGGTGGTGGTGTGTAGAGAGCTCTATGGGGTGGTGGTGTGTAGAGAGCTCTATGGGGTGGTGGTGGTGTGTAGAGAGCTCTATGGGGTGGTGGTGGTGGTGTAGAGAGCTCTATGGGGTGGTGGTGGTGTGTAGAGAGCTCTATGGGGTGGTGGTGGTGTGTAGAGAGCTCTATGGGGTGGTGGTGGTGTGTAGAGCTCTATGGGGTGGTGGTGGTGTGTAGAGAGCTCTATGGGGTGGTGGTGGTGTGTAGAGAGCTCTATGGGGTGGTGGTGGTGGTGTAGAGAGCTCTATGGGGTGGTGGTGGTGTGTAGAGAGCTCTATGGGGTGGTGGTGGTGGTGTAGAGAGCTCTATGGGGTGGTGGTGGTGGTGTAGAGAGCTCTATGGGGTGGTGGTGGTGGTGTAGAGAGCTCTATGGGGTGGTGGTGGTGGTGTGTAGAGAGCTCTATGGGGTGGTGGTGGTGGTGTAGAGAGCTCTATGGGGTGGTGGTGGTGTGTAGAGAGCTCTATGGGGTGGTGGTGGTGGTGTAGAGAGCTCTATGGGGTGGTGGTGGTGTGTAGAGAGCTCTATGGGGTGGTGGTGGTGGTGTAGAGAGCTCTATGGGGTGGTGGTGGTGTGTAGAGAGCTCTATGGGGTGGTGGTGGTGTGTAGAGAGCTCTATGGGGTGGTGGTGGTGGTGTAGAGAGCTCTATGGGGTGGTGGTGGTGTGTAGAGAGCTCTATGGGGTGGTGGTGGTGTGTAGAGAGCTCTATGGGGTGGTGGTGGTGGTGTAGAGAGCTCTATGGGGTGGTGGTGGTGTGTAGAGAGCTCTATGGGGTGGTGGTGGTGTGTAGAGAGCTCTATGGGGTGGTGGTGGTGTGTAGAGAGCTCTATGGGGTGGTGGTGGTGTGTAGAGAGCTCTATGGGGTGGTGGTGGTGGTGTAGAGAGCTCTATGGGGTGGTGGTGGTGTAGAGAGCTCTATGGGGTGGTGGTGGTGTAGAGAGCTCTATGGGGTGGTGGTGGTGGTGTGTGTAGAGAGCTCTATGGGGTGGTGGTGGTGTAGAGAGCTCTATGGGGTGGTGGTGGTGGTGTGGAGAGAGCTCTATGGGGGGGTGGTGTGTAGAGAGCTCTATGGGGTGGTGGTGTGTAGAGAGCTCTATGGGGTGGTGGTGGTGGTGTAGAGAGCTCTATGGGGTGGTGGTGGTGGTGTGTAGAGAGCTCTATGGGGTGGTGGTGGTGGTGTAGAGAGCTCTATGGGGTGGTGGTGGTGGTGGTGTAGAGAGCTCTATGGGGTGGTGGTGTGTAGAGAGCTCTATGGGGTGGTGGTGGTGTAGAGAGCTCTATGGGGTGGTGGTGTGTAGAGAGCTCTATGGGGTGGTGGTGGTGTGTAGAGAGCTCTATGGGGTGGTGGTGGTGTAGAGAGCTCTATGGGGGGGTGGTGTGTAGAGAGCTCTATGGGGTGGTGGTGGTGTGTAGAGAGCTCTATGGGGTGGTGGTGGTGGTGTGTAGAGAGCTCTATGGGGGGGTGGTGGTGTGGAGAGCTCTATGGGGGGGTGGTGGTGTGGAGAGAGCTCTATGGGGTGGTGGTGGTGTGGAGAGAGCTCTATGGGGTGTTATTAAGGAGGAAACCATTATGCTGTGTTGTCTACAGCTGTAGCAATTTAACCTCGGTGCCCAGTAGTACAGGTTTATACTTGTGTTATTGACAGACTGAACAGCTGTTTGGCTGAGGTAGGCCGTCATTGTAAATAAGAATTTATTCTTAACTGTCTTACCTACTTTAATAAAGGTTAAATTAATTTAAAAAATATAATTATTAATAAAGTATCTGTTTGAGACCCAAATGAGATATTAACCATCCTCTTGCGACCCAAAACGCCCTCCAACAGCCTTAACTCGCAACTCTCACATACCCATTTTTTACATTTTTTTTTACATTTTAGTCATTTAGCAGACGCTCTTATCCAGAGCGACTTACAGTAGTGAATGCATACATTTCTTCCCTGTGCTGGCCCCCCGTGGGAATCGAACCCACAACCCTGGCGTTGCAAACACCATGCTCTACCAACTGAGCTACAGGGATACCCAGGGCCCACTCTGGGTCCAGACCCATAATTTAAGAAGCACTGATTTGAACTATTTATAGGCCTATTCTAAATGCCAGGTAGGAAACGGAATGGCAAGCCCGATTCTTTATGTGGTCAAGGGCAATGAGTTGTAGATATAGAGACCCGAGAAGGTGATGAGGTCAGAGTTTATGCAGCAAGGGTACTTTTCCCATACGGTGGCGCACAATTGACCCAGCGTCGTCCGGGTTAGGCCGGGGGAATGCCGTCCATTGTAAATAAGAATTTGTTCCTAACTGACTTGCCTAGTTAAATAAAAAAATATATAAAAACTTTGTCCCTAGTTGTAATTGATGTCGTGTTCTGTGTTCCACCATGGGGGGCCATTTCCCATGCATGAGGCAATGGTTAAAATGGCCCCCCCCGTCAAGCTAGCTTGACTTGCTTGAAAGTTAGTTACTTTTTCCCCTCAACTTGTTTCTCTAACATTTATTATCATCTTAAACAATGTTTCTCCTGTCTTGAATGAAAAGGTAATGTTTTGACATCTCCCTAAATAAATGCGGTCTCTGACTGGAGACCAGTCAGATTACCAGCGTTTTGTGTGTGTGTGTGTGTGTGTGTGTGTGTGTGTGTGTGTGTGAGAGAGAGAGTGAGAGAGAGAGAGAGAGAGAGAGAGAGAGAGAGAGAGAGAGAGAGAGAGAGAGAGAGAGAGAGAGAGAGAGAGAGAGAGGAGAGAGAGAGAGAGAGAGAGAGAGGAGAGAGAGAGAGAGAGAGAGAGAGAGAGAGAGAGAGAGAGAGAGAGAGAGAGGAGAGAGAGAGAGATGAGAAAAAAAAGGAATGAAGGTCTGGGGTGGTATTGAGAGAGCGAGACCCCAAATGGCTCCCTATCTAGCGCACTATTTTTGACCAGAGAGTCCTATGGCCCTTCGAAAAGTAGTGCGCTATATAGGGTACCATTTGGGATGCGACCTAGTGCTCCAGTCTACTTGTTTCCCCACACAGAGCACTCACAGCTGAATCATCAAAGCTAGGCTGACATTTCTTTGAACTGGCACGAGATGAAAGATACTGCCCTGCCCTTATTCACCCTCTGTCAGTGTACAGTTGAAGTCGGAAGTTTACATTCACCTTAGCCAAATACATTTTAAACTCAGTTTTTCACAATTCCTGACATTTAATCCTAATAAAAATTCCCTGTCTTAGGTCAATTAGGATCACCACTTTATTTTAAGAATGTGAAATGTCAGAATAATAGTAGAGAGAATGATTTATTTCAGCTTTTATTTCTTTCATCGCATTCCAAGTGGGTCAGAAGTTTACATATACTCAATTGGTATTTGGTAACATTGCCTTTAAATTGTGTAACTTGGGTCAAACGTTTCGGGTAGCCTTCCACAAGCTTCCCACAATAAGTTGGGTGAATTTTGGCCCATTCCTCCTGACAGAGCTGCTGTAACTGAGTCAGGTTTGTAGGCCTCCTTGCTCACACACACTTTTTCAGTTCTGCTCTCAAATCTTCTATAGGATTGAGGTCAGGGCTTTGTGATGGCCACTCTAATACCTTGACTTTGTTGTCCTTAAGCCATTTTGCCACAACTTCGGAAGTATGCTTGGGGTCATTGTCCATTTGGAAGACCCATTTGTGACCAAGCTTTAACTTCCTGACTGATGTCTTGAGATGTTGCTTCAATATATCCACATCATTTTCCGTCCTCATGATGCCATCTATTTTGTGAAGTGCACCAGTCCCTCCTGCAGCAAAGCACCCCCACAACATGATGCTGCCACCCCCGTGCTTCACGGTTGGGATGGTATTCTTCGGCTTGCAAGCCTCCCCATTTTTCCTCTAAACATAACGATGGTCATTATGGCCAAACAGTTATATTTTTGTTTCATCAGACCAGAGGACATTTCTCCAAAAAGTACGATCTCTGTCCCCATGTGCAGTTGAAAACCGTAGTCTGGCTTTTTTATGGCGGTTTTGGAACAGTGGCTTCTTCCTTGCTGAGCGGCCTTTCAGGTCATGTCAATATAGGACTCGTTTTACTGTGGATATAGGACTCGTTTTGTACCTGTTTCCTCCAGCATCTTCACAAGGTCCTTTGCTGCTGTTCTGGGATTGATTTGCACTTTTCGCACCAAAGTACGTTCATCTCTAGGAGACAGAACGCGTCTCCTTCCAGAGCGGTATGACGGCTGCCTGGTCCCATGGGGTTTATACTTGTGTACTATTTTTTTGTACAGTTGAACGTGGTACCTTCAGGCGTTTGGAAATTGCTCCCAAGGATGAATCAGACTGATTTGATTTTCCCATGATGTCAAGCAAAGAGGCACTGAGTTTGAAGGTAGGCCTTGAAATGCATCCACAGGTACACCTCCAATTGACTCAAATGATATCAATTAGCCTGTCAGAATCTTCTAAAGTCATGACATCATTTTCTGGAATTTTCCAAGCTGTTTAAAGGCACAGTCAACTTAGTGTATGTAAACTTCTGACCCACAGGAATTGTGATTAAGTGAAATAATCTGTCTGTAAACATGTTGGAAATTGTACTTGTGTCATGCACAAAGTAGATGTCCTAACCGACTTGCCAAAACTATAGTTTGTTAACGAGAAATTTGTGGAGTGGTTTGAAAAAACGAGTTTTAATGACTCCAACCTAAGTGTATGTAAACTTCCGACTTCAGCTGTAGCATCTCTGATTCTCTTACCTTATTCACCCTCTGTCAGTATAACATCTCCCAACGCTGAACCTGGTTCAGCGTTGATAGAACCTGGTTCAGCGTTCTATGTTGATATAAAAACATGTTTTTCTTATAAAAGATTTTTCCCTTTCAAGTAAATTTCCTTTAGGACTTAAGCCCCTAGATGAATAATTTAAAGCCTAATGGATCCCTTACGAAGCTTTATAACCTCTGTCTCCTCTATGCTCCCAGGTGCCCCCGTTCTGTAGCAGAGGAGCGAGCAGCACGATGAGACGCCGGTAGCCGCCCGCCTTGGCATGGCCGCGTCACGTTCCTCGCGCGTCACAAGGTCATCGGTCGGGCTCAATGGATTGGACGAGAACTTCTGTGGCCGAACCCTCAGGAATCGCAGTATCGCCCAGCCGGATGAGGGTCAGGGTTCACCCCTCCCCGGCAGCAAGGCCCCACGCTCTCCCAAGAAGAGACAGGACGACCAGGCCGGTGCCTCAGAGAAGCCTAGGGGTCACCGGGGAAAGGTAGCCCACCACAAGGCCGCCTCGGTGGACGGGGAGACATGGTCAAGCCCCAGGAAGAGGGTCCTGTCCTGCTCAGAGAGAGAGGGTGTTGGTGGTTCGGAGAAGGTTGAGAACTGTGAAGGGAGGCGCAAGGAGACGTCGGGTGCTGTGGGGAGGGATGCCTCGCCGCTCCACAAAAGGGCCAAACGGTGCCTCCGCTCTGGGGAGTCGCATGGATCCAAGGATGACCTCCCGTCTGCGCCCCCTGTGCCCGTCATCGCCGCCTCCCACTGTGCCCCCTTAACGACTGTCAAGGAGAACAGTGAAGGGGGCGACCTGCTCAGACAAAACTCCACCGCAGCTTCCCCTTCCTCTTCTTCACCTGACCTCAACAAGGAGGAAGGAGAGGAGGAGGATGACGTCGGCGGCCATATTGAGAGCGACGGCCATGCTCAGCAGCCCCTGAACTCCAACTCCCATAAGTCCAGTAGCAGGCTTGGGCAGACCAGCAGTAGCCCTGATGCTCAGACAAACTCCCTGTGTCTCAGCGCTGCCTCCAACACCACCTGTCCAGGTCCCGGTCCAGCACTGCTGAACGGCAGCCAGAGGGGGGCGCCCTGCCCCTCGCCCCCAGACCCCATAGTGCCTTGTAGAAACTCTGATCCTGGGCAGGAGGAAGAGTGTAAAGACTCTGATCCTGGGCAGGAGGAAGAGTGTAAAGACTCTGATCCTGGGCAGGAGGAGATGTGTAAAGACTCTGATCCTGGGCTGGAGGAGGAAGAGTGTAAAGACTCTGATCCTGGGCAGGAGGAAGAGTGTAAAGACTCTGATCCTGGGCAGGAGGAAGAGTGTAAAGACTCTGATCCTGGGCAGGAGGAAGAGTGTAAAGACTCTGATCCTGGGCAGGAGGAGATGTGTAAAGACTCTGATCCTGGGCTGGAGGAGGAAGAGTGTAAAGACTCTGATCCTGGGCTGGAGGAGGAAGAGTGTAAAGACTCTGATCCTGGGCAGAAGGAGATGTGTAAAGACTCTGATCCTGGGCTGGAGGAGGAAGAGTGTAAAGACTCTGATCCTGGGCAGGAGGAAGAGTGTAAAGACTCTGATCCTGGGCAGGAGGAAGAGTGTAAAGACTCTGATCCTGGGCTGGAGGAGGAAGAGTTTAAAGACTCTGATCCTGGGCAGGAGGAAGAGTTTAAAGACTCTGATCCTGGGCAGGAGGAAGAGTGTAAAGACTCTGATCCTGGGCAGGAGGAAGAGTTTAAAGACTCTGATCCTGGGCAGGAGGAGGAAGGTAAAGACTCTGATCCTGGGCAGGAGGAAGAGTGTAAAGACTCTGATCCTGGGCAGGAGGAAGAGTGTAAAGACTCGGGGGAGTGTCCTGCTCCTATTTTGGTCTCATTTGAGGAGGACTCCTCTACTCCCCACCTGTCTGTCAGAGAGGAGGAGGTGGATGTAGTGGGGGACTCAGTGTGTCGGGAGGAAGTGGTGACAGCGACCGAGGAGGAAGTGGTGACAGCGACCGAGGAGGAGGTGGAAGTGACACCGACCGAGGAGGAGGAGAGTTGCGGCGGGGGAATTAACGGATGGTCGTTCACCAGCATCATCATCATCAACAACAACATCAGAAACGTAAACAACATCAACAATAACTCAGGAGAATCCACCATGCCACTGCTAGCCCCCCCAACACCCTCAGACCCACCTTGCACCCCCTCTATCTCCGGCACATCGCCCCCCTCCTTCACAGAGCCCCACGAACACAGGTACACCCTGAGGACTTCGCCCCGTAGGGCCGCCTGCGGCGGGGGCAAGGCTGTGGGCCCTTGTTCCCCTCCCAGGGACCCTCTGAGGGAGGTGGTGGAGGCGGGGAGAGAGCTGGTCGCTACTCCTACCCTCTCCTCATTCTCCAGTATCCAGGCCAGGGAGGGGTCTCCCCCGTCCATCCCCATGGAGCAGGGGAACGGTGGGGCTAGAAGGGACAGGGTAAGGTGGGACAGTACGGGCCGTGGGGAGCTCTGTGAGACCAGGGGAGGTCTAGACAGGAAGGAGGTGCCAAGAGGAGGAAGTCAACAGGAGGACGAGGATCCAGACGTGTATTACTTTGAGTCAGACCACCTGACCTTCAAGCATAACAAAGAGTTCGTATTGGGAGTTTATGGGATATATATATTCAGTCGTGGCCAAAAGTTTTGAGAATGACACAAATATTAATTTCCACAAAAGTTTGCTGCTTCAGTGTCTTTAGATATTTTTGTCAGATGTTACTATGGAATACTGAAGTATAATTACAAGCATTTCATAAGTGTCAAAGGCTTTTATTGACAATTACATGAAGTTGATGCAAAGAGTCAATATTTGCAGTGTTGACCCTTCTTTTTCAAGACCTCTGCAATCCGCCCTGGCATGCTGTCAATTAACTTCTGGGCCACATCCTGTCTGATGGCAGCCCATTCTTGCATAATCAATGCTTGGAGTTTGTCAGAATTTGTGGGTTTTTGTTTGTCCACCCGCCTCTTGAGGATTGACCACAAGTTCTCAATGGGATTAAGATCTGGGGAGTTTCCTGGCCATGGATCTAAAATATCGATGTTTTGTTCCCCGAGCCACTTAGTTATCTCTTTTGCCTTATGGCAAGGTGCTCCATCATGCTGGAAAAGGCATTGTTCGTCCCCAAACTGTTCCTGGATGGTTGGGAGAAGTTGCTCTCGGAGGATGTGTTGGTACCATTCTTTATTCATGGCTGTGTTCTTAGACAAAATTGTGAGTGAGCCCACTCCCTTGGCTGAGAAGCAACCCCACACATGAATGGTCTCAGGATGCTTTACTGTTGGCATGACACAGGACTGATGGTAGCGCTCACCTTGTCTTCTCCGGACAAGCTTTTTTCCGGATGCCCCAAACAATCAGAAAGGGGATTCATCAGAGAAAATGACTTTACCCCAGTCCTCAGCAGTCCAATCCCTGTACCTTTTGCAGAATATCAGTCTGTCCCTGATGTTTTTCCTGGAGAGAAGTGGCTTCTTTGCTGCCCTTCTTGACACCAGGCCATCCTCCAAAAGTCTTCGCCTCACTGTGCGTGCAGATGCACTCACACCTGCCTGCTGCCATTCCTGAGCAAGCTCTGTACTGGTGGTGCCCCGATCCCGCAGTTGAATCAACTTTAGGAGACGGTCCTGGCGCTTGCTGGACTTTCTTGGGCGCCCTGAAGCCTTCTTCACAACAATTGAACCGCTCTCCTTGAAGTTCTTGATGATCCGATAAATGGCTGATTTAGGTGCAATCTTATATCCTTGCCTGTGAAGCCCTTTTTTTGCAAAGCAACGATGACGACACGTGTTTCCTTGCAGGTAACCATGGCTGACAGAGGAAGAACAATGATTCCAAGCACCACCCTCCTTTTGAAGCTTCCAGTCTGTTATTCGAGCTCAATCAGCATGACAGAGTGATCTCCAGCCTTGTCCTCGTCAACACTCACACCTGTGTTAACGAGAGAATCACTGACATGATGTCAGCTGGTCCTTTTGTGGCAGGGCTGAAATGTAATGGAAATATTTTTGGGGATTCAGTTCATTTGCATGGCAAAGAGGGAATTTGCAATTAATTGCAATTCATCTGATCACTCTTCATAACATTCTGGACTATATGCAAATTGCCATCATACAAACTGAGGCAGCAGACTTTGTGAAAATTAATTTTTGTGTCATTCTCAAAACTTTTGGCCATGACTGTGTGTGTGTGTATATATATATTTATTATTTATTTATTTATTTATTTTATATATACACACACACTGAGTGTGCAAAACATTAGGACCCCACCCCCTCCCCACCCCATTTTGCCCTCAGAGTGGAGTGAGGAGGAGGGAGAGAGGAGGAGGAGGGAGTGAGGAGGAGGAGGAGGAGGGAGAGTGGAGGAGGAGGAGTGAGGAGGAGGGAGAGAGAGAGGAGAAGGGAGTGGGAGAGAGGAGGAGGAGGAGGAGGGAGTGGGAGAGAGGAGGAGGGAGTGGGAGTGAGGAGGAGGGAGTGGGAGTGAGGAGGAGGAGAGAGGAGGAGGAGGAGGGAGTGGGAGAGAGGAGGAGAAGGGAGTGGGAGAGATGAGGAGGAGGAGGGAGAGAGGAGGAGGAGGGAGGAGGGAGTGGGAGAGAGGAGGAGGAGGGAGAGAGAGAGGAGGGAGTGGGAGTGAGGAGGAGGAGGAGGGAGAGAGGAGGGAGTGGGAGAGATGAGGAGGAGGGAGTGTAGAGGAGGAGAGAGAGAGGAGGAGGAGGAGGAGGAGGGAGTGGGAGAGATGAGGAGGAGGGAGTGGGAGAGAGGAGGAGGAGTGAGTGGGAGAGAGGAGGAGGAGGAGGGAGAGGGAGTGGGAGAGAGGAGGGAGGAGGGAGAGAGGAGGAGAGAATGGGAGGGAGAGAGAGAGTGAAGAGGAGGAGTGAGTGTTTCCTGTTTTGGGACACAGACACAACCTACCTCTGATCTGTTTCCTGTTTACATACATGCTGCTGTCTGTTTCTCCTATAGTGTTGATCCCTCATAAATGGCACCCTATTCCCTATAATATAGCGCACTACTTTTGACCACGGTACCAATTGGGACCCATCCTGAGTTAATAATGTATTGTCCAGGTGCTGGAAGTTGTATTCCCTGACTCATGTTGTCCTGTCTCCCCCTCCACCAGTTACCAGAGGTTACTCCAGACTGTAGGTGTGTTGGAGGCCCAGAGAACTCAGAGTATACTGGACTTGGAGCGTCTGGCCGGACAGCAGAGAGAAGCTCTCCGAGACCCCGTCAGCTTTGTGGAGCAGCTGCAGAAACAGGTACTGTACTTTACACGATAGCTTACAGCCTGTTATAACAGGTATATGTAGCATTATAGGTATATGTAGCATTAATGCGGTTATGACGGGTATATAATGCGGGTATGACAGGTATATAATGCGGTTATGACGGGTATATAATGCGGTTATGACGGGTATATAATGCGGGTATGACGGGTATATAATGCTGTTATGACGGGTATATAATGCGGGTATGACGGGTATATGATGCGGTTATGACGGGTATATGATGCGGTTATGACGGGTATATAATGCGGTTATGACGGGTATATAATGCGGGTATGACGGGTATATGATGCGGTTATGACGGGTATATAATGCGGTTATGACGGGTATATAATGCGGTTATGACGGGTATATAATGCGGTTATGACGGGTATATGATGCGGTTATGACGGGTATATGATGCGGTTATGACGGGTATATGATGCGGTTATGACGGGTATATAATGCGGTTATGACGGGTATATAATGCGGTTATGACGGGTATATAATGCGGGTATGACGGGTATATGATGCGGTTATGACGGGTATATAATGCGGTTATGACGGGTATATAATGCGGTTATGACGGGTATATAATGCGGTTATGACGGGTATATGATGCGGTTATGACGGGTATATGATGCGGTTATGACGGGTATATGATGCGGTTATGACGGGTATATGATGCGGTTATGACGGGTATATAATGCGGTTATGACGGGTATCTCGCTGGTCTGGTCTGGTCTGGTCTGGTCTGGTCTGGTCTGTTGCTCCTGTGTGAGGTGTTGGGACTGCGGTTGAGGGTGATGTCCTGGCAGGGTGGAAGTCTTTTCGTGGTAGCAGGGTGGAGATTAACCATTCGTGCTGGGCCCTCAAGTCGTTTGTGCCTGTATGATTTATGATGTGGCTGGGGGACTCTATCTCTCTCTCTCTCACTCACTCACTCACACACTCACAATTCAATTGAAGGGCTTTATTGTCATGCAAAACATATGCCAAAGCAAGTGAAATAGATAATTAACAAAAGTGAAATAATCCCAATAAAAATGTACGGTAAACATTACACTCACAGAAGTTCCAAATGAATAGAGACATTTAAAATGTCATATTATGTATAGAAAAAGTGTTGTAACAATGAGCAAATAGTTAAAGTACAAAAGGGAAAATAAATAAACATAAATATCTCCCTCTCTAATAATAAAAAAAACATCTCTATCCAAAAATTCATACAAATCTAATTGACATTTAATCACAAGGCTTTCTTATACAAATACCCCCCCCCTCCGTTTTTTCCCACAACAAGAGGCTGTCGCTCCAGGTGGTTCAACATGGCAGCTTCCAGCTGCTCGTCTTGGCTGTAAGCCTTGATGCGATCTGACAAAGTGGAACGTTAGGGCCCAAAGGCTACTTTCGAGGGAAATAGTTCACATGTTTCCTGCCCGTACATGGGGAATCCTGGGGTGATTTTTTTATTTTTTGTCTAATTCTACGAGGCCACTTCCTGTTGACCTCTGATCTCTAACCTCAGGTGGAGTTGGACCTGCCGCGGCCCCAGAGAGTGGTTCAGCTGCCAGACATCTCATGGGACCAGTACACCTCAGGACTGGGAGACTTCGAGAGGGAGTTTTGTGACAACAAACGCAAAACCAGGAGACTCAAACTCATATTCGATGAGGGTGAGTTGATCCTGCCATGTACTGATTCAGTTAGTTTATTTCCTCATTTAGAATATATGGAATTTGTTTTTGGAAATGCTTAACAGCTTTGTTGTTTCGTTAAATAGTGTTAAATCATGTATATATATATATATATATATATAATATTGATTTATAAATACATGATTTAACACTATTTAACACTATTTAATATATATATATATATATATATATATATATATATATATATATATATATATATATATATATATATAAAAATTCTCTGAATTACAATACAACTGTATTTACACCAAGGTCTTGAACTACCTTTCAACCTTGTTCACCATTCACTTTCAATGCAATGAAAATTGAACAAGCAAGATACAGTATATCAAAAATGATAGACATGACAAACAGTTTTTAATATATATATATTATCCTATAGTTAGGTTACCAGTCGGACCAAAAAGCCCTCTGGATCCCAAGGAGGAGGGTGAACCGTCAACCCTGTACTCTGCTCTGCCCTCTAGTGACGCTCTTGAGAACTACAACAACTCACAGGTACATCCCACTGTGAACCCACAGGCTGTACCCAAAGCCATGTATTCAGGGCATGACTGCAGCTTGATAACAACATGTGTTATGTAGCTAGCTAGGGCATAACTGCCTCCGTTTCTCTACTAATTGCTTTCAAAGATCTCACAAATGACCATGTTATTGCCATTTTACAGCCCCTCGTCTCTGATCACACCATCCCATTCCTCTACCCATACTAGAGGACAAGAGATGGTATCTATGGAAACAAACCACCTCTCTTCTTCTGGTGCTCTACTGCTGTGTGTGTGTGTGTGTGTGTGTGTGTGTGTGTGTGTGTGTGTGTGTGTGTGTGTGTGTGTGTGTGTGTGTGTGTGTGTGTGTGTGTGTGTGTGTGTGTGTGTGTGTGTAAAATAAGTCAATTTAATTGATTGTGTAGATTCTCCTGAACAAATATCATATCACGTCTGCATCCCAATGGCAGCCTATTCCCCTACTACCTACATAGAGTCCCCGGTGGAAAGGAGTCCACTATATATGGAATAGGGTTCCATTTGTCCCTGGTGGAAAGGAGTCCACTATATATGGAATAGGGTTCCATTTGTCCCTGGTAGAAAGGAGTCCACTATATATGGAATAGGGTTCCATTTGTCCCTGGTGGAAAGGAGTCCATTATATATGGAATAGGGTTCCATTTGTCCCTGGTAGAAAGGAGTCCACTATATGGAATAGGGTTCCATTTGTCCCTGGTAGAAAGGAGTCCACTATATGGAATAGGGTTCCATTTGTCCCTGGTAGAAAGGAGTCCACTATATATGGAATAGGGTTCCATTTGTCCCTGGTGGAAAGGAGTCCACTATATATGGAATAGGGTTCCATTTGTCCCTGGTGGAAAGGAGTCCACTATATATGGAATAGGGTTCCATTTGTCCCTGGTAGAAAGGAGTCCACTATATATGGAATAGGGTTCCATTTGTCCCTGGTAGAAAGGAGTCCACTATATATGGAATAGGGTTCCATTTGTCCCTGGTAGAAAGGAGTCCACTATATATGGAATAGGGTTCCATTTGTCCCTGGTAGAAAGGAGTCCACTATATATGGTGAAGCCCCAAAATTGCCCTCGCTAGAAGCCTGTGTTTCAGACATAAAGAAGTGGATGGCTGCAAACTTTCTACTTTTAAACTCGGACAAAACAGAGATGCTTGTTCTAGGTCCCAAGAAACAAAGAGATCTTCTGTTGAATCTGACAATTAATCTGGATAGTTGTACAGTCGTCTCAAATAAAACTGTGAAGGACCTCGGCGTTACTCTGGACCCTGATCTCTCTTTTGAAGAACATATCAAGACTGTTTCAAGGACAGCTTTCTTCCATCTACGTAACATTGCAAAAATCACAAATTTTCTGTCCAAAAATGACGCAGAAAAATTAATCCATGCTTTTGTTACTTCTAGGCTGGACTACTGCAATGCTCTACTTTCCGGCTACCCGGATAAAGCACTAAATAAACTTCAGTTAGTGCTAAATACGGCTGCTAGAATCCTGACTAGAACCAAAAAATGTGATCATATTACTCCAGTGCTAGCCTCCCTACACTGGCTTCCTGCTAAGGCAAGGGCTGATTTCAAGGTTTTACTGCTAACCTACAAAGCATTACATGGGCTTGCTCCTACCTATCTTTCCGATTTGGTCCTGCCGTACATACCTACACGTACGCTACGGTCACAAAAAGCAGGCCTCCTAATTGTTCCTAGAATTTCTAAGCAAACAGCTGGAGGCAGGGCTTTCTCCTATAGAGCTCCATTCTTATGGAATGGTCTGCCTACCAATGTGAGATACACAGACTCAGTCTCAACCTTTAAGTCTTTACTGAAGACTTATCTCTTCAGTAGGTCCTATGATTAAGTATAGTCTGGCCCAGGAGTGTGAAGGTGAACGGAAAGGCTGGAGCAACGAACCGCCCTTACTGTCTCTGCCTGGCCGGTTCCCCTCTTTCCACTGGGATTCTCTGCCTCTAACCCTTTTACAGGGGCTGAGTCACTGGCTTACTGGTGTTCTTCCATGCCGTCCATGGGAGGGGTGCGTCACTTGAGTGGGTTGAGTCACTGATGTGGTCTTCCTGTCTGGGTTGGCGCCCCCCCCCTTGGGTTGTGCCATGGCGGAGATCGTTGTGGGCTATACTCGGCCTTGTCTTAGGACGGTAAGTTGGTGGTTGGAGACATCCCTCTAGTGGTGTGGGGGCTGTGCTTTGGCAAAGTGGGTGGGGTTATATCCTGCCTGTTTGGCCCTGTCCGGGGGTATCATCGGATGGGGCCACAGTGTCTTCTGATCCCTCCTGTCTCAGCCTCCAGTATTTATGCTGCAGTAGTTTATGTGTCGGGGGGCTAGGGTCAGTCTGTTACATCTGGAGTATTTCTCTTGTCTTATCCGGTGTCCTGTGTGAATTTAAATATGCTCTCTCTAATTCTCTCTTTCTCTCTTTCTGTCTTTCTCTCGGAGGACCTGAGCCCTAGGACCATGCCTCAGGACTACCTGGTATGATGACTCCTTGCTGTCCCCAGTCCACCTGGCCGTGCTGCTGCTCCAGTTTCAACTGTTCTGCCTGCGGCTATGGAACCCTGACCTGTTCACCGGACGTGCCTGTTGCACCCTCGACAACTACTATGATTATTATTATTTGACCATGCTGGTCATTTCTGAACATTTTAACATTTTAACATTTTGACCATGTTCTGTTATAATATCCACCCTGCACAGCCAGAAGAGGACTGGCCACCCCTCATAGCCTGGTTCCTCTCTAGGTTTCTTCCTAGGTTTTTGGCCTTTCTAGGGAGTTTTTCCTAGGGAGTTTTTCCTAGCCACCGTGCTTCTTTCACATGCTTTGCTTGCTGTTTGGGGTTTTAGGCTGGGTTTCTGTACAGCACTTTGAGAATATCAGCTGATGTACGAAGGGCTATATAAAAATAAATTTGATTGATTGATATAGGGTTCCATTTGGGATGCGTCTTTAATTTATTCATCGTTTTGTATCCTTTTTTATTTTGTAAACACATCCACACTCATCTTCATTACTCTCTCTCTCTCTCTCTCTCTCTCTCTCTCTCTCTCTCTCTCTCTCTCTCTCTCTCTCTCTCTCTCTCTCTCTCTCGTTGCCCTTTTCTTGTGGCAACAGGTCACAAATCTTGCTGCTGTGATGGAACACTGTGGTATTTCACCCAGTAGATATGGGAGTTTATCAAAATTGGGTTTGTTGTTGAATTCGTTGTGGATCTGTGTAATCTGAGGGAAATATGTGTCTCTAAAATGGTCATACATTTGGCAGGAGGTTAGGAAGTGCAGCTCAGTTTCCACCTCATTTTGTGGGCAGTGTGCACATAGCCTGTCTTCTCTTGAGAGCCGGGTCTGGCTACGGCGGCCTTTCTCAATAGCAAGGCTATGCTCACTGAGTCTGTACATAGTCAAAGCTTTCTTTAAGTTTGGGTCAGTCACAGTGGTCAGGTATTCTGCCACTGTGTACTCTCTGTTTAGGGCCAAATAGCATTCTAGTTTCCAATGTGTCAAGTAATTATCTTTTCGTTTTCTCATGATTTGGTTGGGTCTAATTGTGTTGCTGTCCTGGGGCTCTGTGGGGTCTGTTTGTGAACAGAGCCCCAGGACCAGATTGCTTAGGGGACTCTTCTCCAGGTTCATCTCTCTGTAGGTGATGGCTTTGTTATGGAAGGTTTGGGAATCGCTTCCTTTTAGGTGGTTGAAGAATTTAACGGCTCTATTCTGGATTTTGATAATTAGCGGGTATCGGCCTAAATCTGCTCTGAATGCATTATTTGGTGTTTTACGTTGTACACATTTACATTACATTTAAGTCATTTAGCAGACGCTCTTATCCAGAGCGACTTACAAGTTGGTGCATTCACCTTATGATATCCAGTGGAACAACCACTTTACAATAGTGCATCTAAATCTTTTAAGGGGGGGTTAGAAGGATTACTTTATCCTATCCCAGGTATTCCTTAAAGAGGTGGGGTTTCAGGTGTCTCCGGAAGGTGGTGATTGACTCCGCTGTCCTGGCGTCGTGAGGGAGCTTGTTCCACCATTGGGGTGCCAGAGCAGCGAACAGTTTTGACTGGGCTGAGCGGGAACTGTGCTTCCTCAGAGGTAGGGAGGCGAGCAGGCCAGAGGTGGATGAACGCAGTGCCCTTGTTTGGGTGTAGGGCCTGATCAGAGCCTGAAGGTATGGAGGTGCCGTTCCCCTCACAGCTCCGTAGGGAAGCACCATGGTCTTGTAGCGGATGCGAGCTTCAACTGGAAGCCAGTGGAGAGAGCGGAGGAGCAGGGTGACGTGAGAGAACTTGGGAAGGTTGAACACCAGACGGGCTGCGGCGTTCTGGATGAGTTGTAGGGGTTTAATGGCACAGGCAGGGAGCCCAGCCAACAGCGAGTTGCAGTAATCCAGACGGGAGATGACAAGTGCCTGGATTAGGACCTGCGCCGCTTCCTGTGTGAGGCAGGGTCGTACTCTGCGAATGTTGTAGAGCATGAACCTACAGGATCGGGTCACCGACTTGATGTTAGTGGAGAACGACAGGGTGTTATCCAGGGTCACGCCAAGGTTCTTAGCACTCTGGGAGGAGGACACAAGGGAGTTGTCAACCGTGATGGCGAGATCATGGAACGGCAGTCCTTCCCCGGGAGGAAGAGCAGCTCCGTCTTGCCGAGGTACACAGAAGATATTTTTGCAGAATTCTGCATGCAGAGTCTCAATTTGGTGTTTGTCCCATTATGTGAATTCTTGTTAGGTGAGCGGACCCCAGACCTCACAACCATGAATGGCAATGGGTTCTATAACTGATTCAAGTGTTTTTAGCCAGATCCTAATTGGTATGTTGAATTTTATGTTCCTTTTGATGGCATAGAATGCCCTTCTTGCCTTGTCTCTCAGCTCGTTCACAGCTTTGTGGAAGTTACCTGTGGCGCTGATGTTTAGGCCGAGGTATGTATAGTTTATGGTGTGCTCTAGGGCAACGGTATCTAGATGGAATTTGTATTTGTCGTCCTGGCTACTGGGCCGTTTTTGGATCACCGTTATTTTTGTCTTACTGAGATTTACTGCCAGTAAGGTCCCACAGTTGACAGTGCATGTCAGAGCAAAAACCAAGCCATGAGGTTGAAGGAATTGTCCGTAGAGCTCCGAGACAGGATTGTGTCGAGGCACAGGTCTGGGAAAGATATCCCAAAAATTAGGCAGCATTGAAGTTCCCCAAGAACACAGTGGCCTCCATCATTCTTAAATGGAAGAAGTTTGGAACCACCAAGACTCTTCCTACAGCTGGCCGCCCGGCCAAACTGAGCAATCGGGGGAGAAGGGCCTTGGTCAGGGAGGTGACCAAGAACCCGATGTTCACTCTGACAGAGCTCCAGAGTTCCTCTGTGGAGATGGGAGAACCTTCCAGAAGGACAACCATCTCTGCAGCACATGACAACTCGCTTGGAGTTTGCCAAAAGGTACCTAAAGGACTCTTACACCATGAGAACCAGATTCTCTGGTCTGATGAAACCGTGATTGAACTCTTTGGCCTGAATGCCAAGCGTCACGTCTGGAGGAAACCTGGCACCATCCCTACGGTGAAGCATGGTGGTGGCAGCATCATGCTGTGGGGATGTTTTTCAGCGGCAGGGACTGGGAGTCTAGTCGGGATTGAGGGAAAGATGAACGAAGCGAAGTACAGCAAGATCCTTGATGAAAACCTGTTCCAGAGCACTCAGGACCTCAGACTGGGGTGAAGGTTCACCTTCCAACAGGACAACGACCCTAAGCACACAGCCAAGACAACACAGGAGTGGCTTCGGGACAAGTCTCTGAATGTTCTTGAGTGGCCCGGCCAGAGCCCGGACTTGAACCCGATCAAACATCTCTGGAGAGACCTGAAAATAACTGTGCAGCGACGCTCCCCATCCAACCTGACAGAGCTTAAGAGGATCTGCAGAGAAGAATGAGAGAAACTCCCCAAATACAGGTGTGCCAAGCTTGTAGCGTCATACCCAAGAAGACTCAAGGCTGTAATCACTGTCAAAGGTGCTTTAACAAAGTATTGAGTAAAAGGTCTGAATACTTATGTAAATGAGATATTTAGGTTTAATTTTTTTATACATTTGCAAACATTTCTAAAATCCTGTTTTTGCTTTGTCATTATGGGGTATTGTGTGTAGATTGATGAGGGGGAAAGATACATTTTAGAATAAGGCTGAACGCACCGTAGTCAGTCAAACTTTCATCAAAGTAGCAGAGTCAGAACTAGTAAGAAAATACATTAATTAGCCAGACGGATTCTCATAGACAGAAAGTATTTATTCACAGTCGACTTGACATGCTTTGTCTTTCAAACACGATATTAATTTGACTTGACGTGTTCACCGGTCAGTCAGAGGGGTGCAGACTTTTTGATTTGAGGGTTTATTACTAATCTTTAAAAACCAAGGCGCTCTTGAAATCTAAGTTTTATATGTCATATGCACGCGATAAAGAAAAGTGTACACAGTGAAAATGTTAACTTGCAATCTGTCATGACTTTTGCTAATAAAAAGTAGAAAAGTATTCAGTAAAACAAATTATATTCATAGTATACACTGAGTATACCAAACATTAAGGACGCCCCTTTTCCCCTCAGAACTTCCTCAGTTCGACGAGACACCACAAGGTGTCGACAGCGTTCCACAGGGATGCTGGCCCATGTTGACTCCAGTGCTTTCCACAGTTGTGTCCAGTTGGCTGGATGTCCTTTGGGTGGAGGACCATTCTTGACTCACACTGGAAACTGTTGTGCGTGAAAAACCCAGCAGCGTTGCAGTTCTTGACACACTCAAACCGGTGTGCCTGACACGATCCATATCTCAATTGTCTCAAGGCTTAAAAATCCTTCTTTAACCCGTCTCCTCCCCCCTTCATCTACACCGATTTCCAAGTGGATTTAACAAGTGACATCAATAAGGGATCATAGATTTCACCTGGATTCACCAGGTCAGTCTGTGTCATGGAAAGAGCGGGTGTTCATAATGTTTTGTGCGCTCAGTGTATAGACATGTTCAACTTCTGCACAATATTAGGTGTCCTTCCGCGGTCTTAACCATGTCTGTCTGTCCCCAGAGGATCCGAGGGCGGCTGTGTCACCAGAGTAAACCCGACACCTTCAACCAGCTGTGGACCACGGAGGAACAGGTACTGATGGGACATTTAAAAAAAATAAAATGTTTTACAAATAATTAATAAATACATTTCGACTAATTTTAAAACTCCTAGTTGTCTCAGCCAAGAGTGTACAACAATATCATACAGATCTGAGATCTCCTCTCTTTAAAGTGTTTTCTTTATTTTTTTTTGTTATTAGTGAGCTTCCTAAATGAGTTGTTTCTGTGTAGAAAGTTATTATTGAACATCCTAAATGAGTTGTTTCTGTGTAGAAAGTTATTATTGAACATCCTAAATGAGTTGTTTCTGTGTAGAAAGTTATTATTGAACATCCTAAATGAGTTGTTTCTGTGTAGAAAGTTATTATTGAACATCCTAAATGAGTTGTTTCTGTGTAGAGAAAGTTATTATTGAACATCCTAAATGAGTTGTTTCTGTGTAGAGAAAGTTATTATTGAACATCCTAAATGAGTTGTTTCTGTGTAGAGAAAGTTATTATTGAACATCCTAAATGAGTTGTTTCTGTGTAGAGAAAGTTATTATTGAACATCCTAAATGAGTTGTTTCTGTGTAGAAAGTTATTATTGAACATCCTAAATGAGTTGTTTCTGTGTAGAGAAAGTTATTATTGAACATCCTAAATGAGTTGTTTCTGTGTAGAGAAAGTTATTATTGAACATCCTAAATGAGTTGTTTCTGTGTAGAAAGTTATTATTGAACATCCTAAATGAGTTGTTTCTGTGTAGAAAGTTATTAATGAACATCCTAAATGAGTTGTTTCTGTGTAGAAAGTTATTAATAAACATCCTAAATGAGTTGTTTCTGTGTAGAAAGTTATTAATAAACATCCTAAATGAGTTGTTTCTGTGTAGAGAAAGTTGGAGCATCTGCTGCTGAAGTTCTCTCCTGAGGAGGTGGAGTCGAAACGCTGGCAGAAGATAGCTGACGCCCTGGGCAACAGGACCGCTAAACAGGTCACACACACACACACACACACACACCACACCACACACGTACAACAATGTACTATCTATCTTTGAGCTAAAAGTTTGTTCTCTCTCTCTCTCTGTGTGTGTGTGTGTGTGTGTGTGTGTGTGTGTGTGTGTGTGTGTGTGTGTGTGTGTGTGTGTGTGTGTGTGTGTGTGTGTGTGTGTGTCGTGCGTGCGTGCGTGCGTGCGTGCGTGCGTGCGTGCGTGCGTGCGCGCGCGCGCGCGCAGGTGGCCAGCCGCGTTCAGAAGTACTTCATCAAGCTGACTAAAGCAGGAATCTCTGTTCCTGGGAGGTCCCCTAACATGTCTATCTACAGCAAAAAGGTATCTAGGTACCCCCTCCCTTAGTGGTTCTCAAACCTCTCCTCTCCCCAGACATTTCCCCGAGGAGGGAGAAGACCCAGATTAGCCAAGGGAGGGGCTGGGTGGGAACGAGGAGAGTAGAATAGAGGACTCAGATTAGCCAAGGGAGGAGATAGGTGGGAAATTAGGAGAGTAGAATAGAGGACTCAGATTAGCCAAGGGAGGATATTATACAGACACAATATGATGCAGGATCTCAAGATACACGGCTTGTCTCAAACAATTGTCCATAGCAGCAACGTTCAGGATATGAAAGTAAATGTAAATGTAAAACGTACAAATAATTACAGATGACAGCGAGTCTATAGCTCGGCCTCTCAGTAGGGTTTCTACTGCAGCTAAAACTACAGCCTAAACGCTAAACAGCTTAACTAGGGATTACCCCCTTTTTTCCAGTTGTATACGCAGCCTAACATTTCCCTTTTACTGGGACTAAAGAGAGTCTACCAGGACAGGTTCAATCAACTGCCCGAAAGCATACAGGACACCTCAAATCTCAAATTGCTATGGAAGGACAATGTCAAATGATGCTCAACCATGAGTTTAGAGAAATGGACCTTCGTTCCTCAAACGCTCCCGCACCAATTAACCAATTAACCAATTAACCACTTTGTTAATAATTAGATGACGTAACACTATGGAAAACAAGATTTCAGTTAATTGCGTTCATTAGTTTTAAATGACCATATTTAGTCACGTCCACTTTACTTTAAAAGACGAGAGTTACATGGATTACAACTACGACTCGGGGGGGGGGGGGGGGGACATGGTTGAACTACACATTAATTATGTAACTCACCACACCTGGCTTAAACCGGAGCAACCATCTCGCTAGCAAACTATTAAGGTCAGCGACACCCCCCCCCCCCCTATTGAAGCAGTTGAAGCATTGTCGATAATAAGTTAATGAAATGCATTTTTAAAACATGGTGACGAGACCAGTCTAAGTCTGCCTCATTACAGAGAGGTTTGAAGACCCCTGGTCAGGGTTTACCCTCTCTGGCTGCCGGGCAGTTGGTGTCTGGGGGGGGGGGGGATTCACACCAACTGTGTTTAGTTCAATAATGAAGTAAAACAGGAACAAGAAGCAATCTGTTGTTGACGATGTTGTTGTTGTTGACGATGTTGTTGTTGTTGACGATGCTGTTGTTGTTGACGATGCTGTTGTTGTTGACGATGCTGTTGTTGTTGACGATGTTGTTGTTGTTGACGATGCTGTTGTTGTTGACGATGCTGTTGTTGTTGACGATGTTGTTGACGATGTTGTTGATAATATTGTTGGTGATGCTGTTGTTGTTGACGATGCTGTTGACAATGTTGTTGTTGACGATGTTGTTGTTGACGATGTTGTTGATAATGTTGTTGTTGATAATATTGTTGGCGATGCTGTTGTTGTTGACGATGTTGTTGTTGACGATGCTGTTGATAATGCTGTTGTTGATAATATTGTTGGTGATGCTGTTGTTGTTGACGATGCTGTTGATAATGTTGTACGACACACACTGACCACACGGTACGACACACTGACCACACGGTACGACTCACTGACCACACGCTACGACTCACTGACCACACGGTACGACTCACTGACCACACGCTGACCACTCACTGACCACACGCTGACCACACACTACGACACACTGACCACACACTACGACACACTGACCACACACTGACCACACGCTGACCACACGCTACGACACACTGACCACACACTATGACACACTGACCACACACTGACCACACAGTACGACACACTGACCACACGCTGACCACTCACTGACCACATGCTGACCACACACTACGACACGCTGACCACACACTACGACACACTGACCACACACTGACCACACACTGACCACACGCTGACCACACGCTACGACACACTGACCACACACTACGACACACTGACCACACACTACGACACACTGACCACACACTGACCACACGCTGACCACACGCTGACGTCTCTACTCCGACAGCACTGACTCTTCACGCTGACCACTCACTACGTCTCTACTCCGCAGCCTCATCTGTCCTCTCCATCTCCCTCCCTCCCTCTCATCTTTCTCTCGCTCCCTCCCTCCCTCCCTCCCTCCCTCCCGCTCCCTCTCCTCTGTCTCTCGCTCGCTCCCTCTCATCTGTCCCTCGCTCCCTTCCCTCCCTCCCTCTCGCTCCCTCTCCTCTGTCTCTCGCTCCCTCCCTCCCTCTCTCTCCCTCTCATCTGTCTCTCGCTCCCTCCCTCCCTCTCTCTCCCTCTCATCTGTCTCTCGCTCCCTCCCTCCCTCTCTCTCCCTCTCATCTGTCTGTCGCTCCCTCCCTCCCTCTCTCTCCCTCTCATCTGTCTCTCGCTCCTTCCCTCCCTCTCTCTCCCTCCCTCCCTCTCTCTCCCTCTCATCTGTCTCTCGCTCCTTCCCTCTCGCTCCCTCCCTCTCTCCCCCTCATCTGTCTCTCGTTCCCTCCCTCCCTCTCTCTCCCTCTCCCTCCCTCCCTCTCTCTCCCTCTCATCTGTCCCTCCCTCCCTCCCTCCCTCCCTCCCTCCCTCCCTCCCTCCCTCCCTCCCTCTCATCTGTCTCTCGCTCCCTCCCTCCCTCCCTCTCTCTCCCTCTCATCTGTCTGTCGCTCCTCCCTCTCTCTCCCTCTCATCTGTCTGTCGCTCCCTCCCTCTCTCTCCCTCTCATCTGTCTCTCGCTCCTTCCCTCCCTCTCTCTCCCTCTCATCTGTCTCTCGCTCCTTCCCTCCCTCTCTCTCCCTCTCATCTCTCTCTCGCTCCCTCCCTCTCTCCCCCTCATCTGTCTCTCGTTCCCTCCCTCCCTCTCAAGATGCTAGTACTGACATTTCTCTCTCTCTCTCTCTCTCTCTCTCATGTGTGTGCAACCTTTAAGAAACGAATAGTCGCTGTTCCCTGCTGAGAGACACAGACATGTGCTGTCCAAGTGCGTCAGCAGTAAAGCTCAGATATACACCCTGTGAAGCAGAGTTAACACCAGCAAGCAGAGCAGAGTTAACACCAGTGAAGCAAGCAGAGTAAACACCAGCAAGCAACCAGAGCAGAGTAAACACCAGTGAAGCAAGCAGAGTAAACACCAGCGAAGCAACCAGAGCAGCAGTGAAACACGCAGCGAGCCAGCAGCAGAGCAGAGTTAACACCAGCGAGCAGAGCAGAGTTAACACCAGCGAGCAGAGCAGAGCAGAGTTAACACCAGCGAGCAGAGCAGAGCAGAGTTAACACCAGCGAGCAGAGCAGAGTTAACACCAGCGAGCAGAGCAGAGTTAACACCAGCGAGCAGAGCAGAGTTAACACCAGCGAGCAGAGCAGAGCGGTTAACACCAGCGAGCAGAGCAGAGTTAACACCAGCGCAGGCAGAGCAGAGTTAACACCAGCGAGCAGAGCAGAGTTAACACCAGCGAGCAGAGCAGAGCGGTTAACACCAGCGAGCAGAGCAGAGTTAACACCAGCGCAGGCAGAGCAGAGTTAACACCAGCGAGCAGAGCAGAGTTAACACCAGCGAGCAGAGCAGAGTTAACACACTGTCCTGAAACAGTCTATATAACACACTGTCTAAATCAGTCTATATAACGCACTGTTTAAACCAGTCTATATAACACACTGTCTGAATCAGTCTATATAACACACTGTCCTGAACCAGTCTATATAACACACTGTCCTAAATCAGTCTATATAACACACTGTCTGAATCAGTCTATATGACACACTGTCTGAATCAGTCTATAAAACACACTGTCCTGAATCAGTCTATATAACACACTGTCTGAATCAGTCTATATAACACACTGTCCCAAACCAGTTTATATAACACACTGTCTGAATCAGTCTATATAACACACTGTCTGAATCAGTTTATATAACACACTGTCTGAATCAGTCTATATGACACACTGTCTGAATCAGTCTATATGACACACTGTCTGAATCAGTCTATATAACACACTGTCTGAATCAGTCTATATAACACACTGTCTAAACCAGTCTATATAACACACTGTCCTGAACCAGTCTATATAACACACGAGTCTATATAACACACTGTCTAAACCAGTCTATATAACACACCAGTCTATATAACACACTGTCTAAATCAGTCTATATAACACACTGTCCTGAACCAGTCTATATAACACACTGTCTATATAACACACTGTCTAAATCAGTCTATATAACACACTGTCCTGAACCAGTCTATATAACACACTGTCTATATAACACACTGTCTAAATCAGTCTATATAACACACTGTCCTGAAACAGTCTATATAACACACTGTCTAAATCAGTCTATATAACGCACTGTTTAAACCAGTCTATATAACACACTGTCTGAATCAGTCTATATAACACACTGTCCCAAACCAGTCTATATAACACACTGTCCTGAACCAGTCTATATAACACACTGTCTAAATCAGTCTATATGACACACCAGTTTAGATAACACACTGTCTAAATCAGTCTATATAACACACTGTCTAAATCAGTCTATATAACACGCTGTCTGAATCAGTCTATATAACACACCAGTCTATATAACACACTGTCCTAAATCAGTCTATATAACACACTGTCTGAATCAGTCTATATAACACACTGTCCTGAACCAGTCTATATAACACACTGTCTGAATCAGTCTATATAACACACTGTCCTAAATCAGTCTATATAACACACGCACGTCTATATAACACACTGTCCTAAATCAGTCTATATAACACACTGTCTGAATCAGTCTATATAACACACTGTCTGAATCAGTCTATATAACACACTGTCTAAATCAGTCTATATAACACACTGTCCTGAACCAGTCTATATAACACACTGTCTAAATCAGTCTATATGACACACTGTCCTGAATCAGTCTATATAACACACCAGTCTATATAACACACTGTCTGAATCAGTCTATATAACACACTGTCTGAATCAGTCTATATAACACACTGTCTAAATCAGTCTATATAACACACTGTCCTGAACCAGTCTATATAACACACTGTCTGAATCAGTCTATATAACACACTGTCTAAATCAGTCTATATAACACACTGTCTAAATCAGTCTATATAACACACTGTCCTGAACCAGTCTATATAACACGCTGTCTGAACCAGTCTATATAACACGCTGTCTGAATCAGTCTATATAACACACTGTCCTGAACCAGTCTATATAACACGCTGTCTGAACCAGTCTATATAACACGCTGTCTGAACCAGTCTATATAACACGCTGTCTGAATCAGTCTATATAACACACTGTCCTGAACCAGTCTATATAACACACCAGTCTATATAACACACTGTCTGAATCAGTCTATATAACACACTGTCCTGAACCAGTCTATATAACACACTGTCCTGAACCAGTCTATATAACACGCTGTCTAAATCAGTCTATATAACACACTGTTGTTAGAATCTTAATATCTCAAACACAGCTGGAGTTATAATCAGTTTCAGGAAGACCTGCTCCGTTCCTTCTCTCGACAGTGGAAGGTGCTGTGTTGATAATCACCCCTAAACTGAACCGAAACTGAACCGAAACTGAACCGAAACTGAACCGAAACTGAACCGAAACTGAACCGAAACTGAACCGAAACTGAACCGAAACTGAACCGAAACTGAACCGAAACTGAACCGAAACTGAACCTAAACTGAACCGAAACTGAACCGAAACTGAACCTAAACTATACCGAAAGTGAACCTAAACTGAACCGAAACTGAACCGAAACTGAACCGAAACTGAACCGAAACTGAACCTAAACTGAACCTAAACTATACCGAAAGTGAACCTAAAGTATGCCGAAACTGAACCTAAACTGAAATTAAACTGAATTTAAACTATACCGAAACTGAACTGAAACTATACCAAAACATATAACAACAGATGAAGTAAAGGATGATGGTAGAAAGGGGGAGAATGGGTGAGTTGATGAGGAGGGGAAGTGAACGATACATAATTATATAAACACTGATTTGTGAATGAAGAACAGGGTCATTCTATTGTACTGATCCATTGTAATTTTAATCTCTACATGGTATGTATCCTCTATCAGTCCACCGAATCCAAGCAGTTTTATCGGTCTACTCTGGCCTGCTTGGAGTACACAGTGGGAGCGTGTGGCATTTACAATGGCAGGAGGGACCAAGAGGAATGGATACACATGCTGAATGAAAACATCTCAGATGGATGAAAAGAATCATGACATCTCTGATCATTCTTCTGATTCTGAGCCTCAGCCTGAACCGCCGAGGCCTAAGAACCGCCGAGGCCTAAGAACCGACGCCGCCGAGGCCTAAGAACCGCCGAGGCCTAAGAACCGACGCCGCCGAGGCCTAAGAACCGACGAGGCCGAGGCCTAAGAACCGCCGAGGCCTAAGAACCGACGAGGCCGAGGCCTAAGAACCGACGAGGCCGAGGCCTAAGAACCGCCGAGGCCTAAGAACCGACGCCGCCGAGGCCTAAGAACCGACGAGGCCTAAGGGCAAAAAAGCCAGAACGGTGCGCACTGAGCACTACCAAATGAAATGGTGAGACAGAAGAGAGGAAGGGATGGCACTGCCTGGGATCAGATCCTGGGGCTGAGACGCGCAAGGAGACACTGTCTGGAATCAGGGACTCTACTGGGACTGAGACGCGCAAGTTGGAAGCATTCATTTCAATCCTGTATGTCCGTGGAGCATTCTGGGAAAGAGCGTGTGTATGGAGAGCTTCTGGTCAGACATGTATGGGACAACTTTCTCCATGTGTTACCTCCGTTTTGACATGTATGGGACAACTTTCTCCATGTGTTACCTCCGTTTTGACATGTATGGGACAACTTTCTCCTTGTGTTACCTCCGTTTTGACATGTATGGGACAACATTCTCCATGTGTTACCTCCGTTTTGACATGTATGGGACAACTTTCTCCTTGTGTTACCTCCGTTTTGACATGTATGGGACATGTGTTACCTCCGTTTTGATGATAAAGAAACGAGAACGCACTGCCTGGAAACAAGACAATATCTCCATGGTATCTGATGTATAAATAATTGACAATTTTTTTGGACTGCTGTAATATCGACGCTTACATTCCTTTTATAACGCCATTATTTATTTTGTGCTTATTTTCACTATTTATCAAGCACACTTGGCACCTGTCATGATGTTTAGGCTACTGATGTTTTCATCATTTTGACCGCGTCTTGCTGACCGTTCACCTTGGTGGTCATTTATTTAATTTTTGTTGTTAATTTTTGTCGTTATAGAAAGAAGCCGTTACCGCATTCCAACACATACGCTCTCCGTTTCATAGTCGTAACAAAGACACTCATTTTACATTTACGTCATTTAGCAGACGCTCTTATCCACAGCGACTTACAAATTGGTGCATTCACCTTATGATATCCAGTGGAACAACCACTTTACAATAGTGCATCTATATCTTTAGGAGGGGGAGGGGGGGGGGTTAGAAGGATTACTTTATCCTATCCCAGGTATTCCTTAAAGAGGTGGGGTTTCAGGTGTCTCCGGAAGGTGGTGATTGACTCCGCTGTCCTGGCGTCGTGAGGGAGCTTGTTAGCTACCACTAGAAATTAAAATGGATGTAAACTACAGTAAACTACAGTTCAATGTTTCCAGGAATAGGCTCAAACTTAGTTTATTACGCTAGATAACTTGGTACACCGATAACATGTATTAAACACTTGAATGGTTTGTCTTTTCGTGTTTTCATCGTTTTTACGTATAGCCCACAGTAACGTAAAGTCATAAATGCTATTGAAGAAGATAAAAACTATGCGTAGTCTAGTAGTACCTAAGACCTTCATAAAACACAACCACATGATTATTTTTGCGAAAGCATATGTCACATGTATTTATTAGACTGTCAGAATGAGGCCCTGTCTTTCTAGTGGTAAAGGAATGTCACTACAAGGAGTCAGATTTATCGGTTACAGGGTCTGCATGTTCTTTAGAAACCTCACTGTAAATGTTAGTCTATGATACTTTCTGTGTGTGTGTGTGTGTGTCCAGGATGAGGAGGGTGTACCTGTGGTGTTGAGACACCTGCCGGAGTACAAGGAGCTTCTGGAGCTGAAGAGGATGAAGAGGATGAAGAAACACAAACTGCAGGAGATCCAGGCTGAGAGTAGCATGGCCCTGCACCATGGATACAAGGTACACACATCACCATGGATACAAGGTACACACATCACCATGGATACAAGGTACACACACCACCATGGATACAAGGTACACACACCACCGTGGATACAAGGTACACACACCACCGTGGATACAAGGTACACACATCACCATGGATACAAGGTACACACACCACCGTGGATACAAGGTACACACATCACCATGGATACAAGGTACATACACCACCGTGGATACAAGGTACACACACCACCGTGGATACAAGGTACACACATCACCGTGGATACAAGGTACACACACCACCGTGGATACAAGGTACACACATCACCATGGATACAAGGTACATACACCACCGTGGATACAAGGTACATACACCACCGTGGATACAAGGTACACACATCACCGTGGATACAAGGTACACACATCACCGTGGATACAAGGTACACACACCACCGTGGATACAAGGTACACACACCACCGTGGATACAAGGTACACACATCACCATGGATACAAGGAGGTTGTTAATCAGCTTTCATACGGGCTTCAAGCTATATCTACTGATTATCTACCCGCGCGTCTCCACTGTCCGCTGGAATGTACACGTACCTGCCAGAGTAAAGGAGGATCCTGGCGGCTCTGTCGTGGTTCAGGTCCACTCCACCCCTTAGACGGCAAGGTAAACGCCAGTAAATACACAGCCGTTCCGAGGGATCACCTTCGACCTTATGGTGAAGCAGTTCTATTTCAGACGGGAGTGGTCTCTTCTAGGAGGACAACGCCCCGTCCCCCCGTCCCCCGTCCCCCCCGCCCACAGGGGCACCAGTGGTCACTGAATGGTTTGATGAGCATGATAACCATGTAAACCATAAGCCACGGCCGTCTCAGACCCCAGGTCTCAACCCAACTGAACACTTATGGGAGATTCTGGAGTGGCGCCTGAGACAGCGTTTTTTTCACCAGTATCAACAAAACACCAAATGAAGGAATATCTCCATGGCAGAATGGTGTCACAACCGTCCAATAGAGTTCCAGACACTCGGTGAATCTATACCGAGGTCCACTGAAGCTGTTCTGGTGGTGACCCAACGCCCTGTCAAGACATTCGATGTTGATGTTTCCTTTATTTTAGCAGTTACCTGAAACTAACTGTCTTTCTCTACTGTCTCTGTCTGTCTGTGTCCTTAGTGTAACTCTGTCCTTAGTGTAACTCTCTCTCCTTAGTGTAATGTGTGGGGTAGCTAGCTAACTCTCTCCTTAGTGTAATGTGTGGGGTAGCTAGCTAACTCTCTCCTTAGTGTAATGTGTGGGGTAGCTAGCTAACTCTCTCCTTAGTGTAATGTGTGGGGTAGCTAGCTAACTCTCTCCTTAGTGTAATGTGTGGGGTAGCTAACGCTCTCCTTAGTGTAATGTGTGGGGTAGCTAGCTAACTCTCTCCTTAGTGTAATGTGTGGGGTAGCTAACTCTCTCCTTAGTGTAATGTGTGGGGTAGCTAGCTAACTCTCTCCTTAGTGTAATGTGTGGGGTAGCTAACTCTCTCCTTAGTGTAATGTGTGGGGTAGCTAGCTAACTCTCTCCTTAGTGTAATGTGTGGGGTAGCTAACTCTCTCCTTAGTGTAATGTGTGGGGTAGCTAGCTAACTCTCTCCTTAGTGTAATGTGTGGGGTAGCTAACTCTCTCCTTAGTGTAATGTGTGGGGTAGCTAGCTAACTCTCTCTCCTTAGTGTAATGAGTGGGGTAGCTAACTCTCTCCTTAGTGTAATGTGTGGGGTAGCTAACTCTCTCCTTAGTGTAATGTGTGGGGTAGCTAGCTAACTCTCTGTCCTTAGTGTAATGTGTGGGGTAGCTAACTCTCTCCTTAGTGTAATGTGTGGGGTAGCTAGCTAACTCTCTCCTTAGTGTAATGTGTGGGGTAGCTAGCTAACTCTCTCTCCTTAGTGTAATGTGTGGGGTAGCTAACTCTCTCCTTAGTGTAATGTGTGGGGTAGCTAACTCTCTCCTTAGTGTAATGTGTGGGGTAGCTAGCTAACTCTCTCCTTAGTGTAATGTGTGGGGTAGCTAACTCTCTCCTTAGTGTAATGTGTGGGGTAGCTAACTCTCTCCTTAGTGTAATGTGTGGGGTAGCTAGCTAACTCTCTCCTTAGTGTAATGTGTGGGGTAGCTAACTCTCTCCTTAGTGTAATGTGTGGGGTAGCTAGCTAACTCTCTCCTTAGTGTAATGTGTGGGGTAGCTAACGCTCTCCTTAGTGTAATGTGTGGGGTAGCTAGCTAACTCTCTCCTTAGTGTAATGTGTGGGGTAGCTAACTCTCTCCTTAGTGTAATGTGTGGGGTAGCTAGCTAACTCTCTCCTTAGTGTAATGTGTGGGGTAGCTAACTCTCTCCTTAGTGTAATGTGTGGGGTAGCTAGCTAACTCTCTCTCCTTAGTGTAATGAGTGGGGTAGCTAACTCTCTCCTTAGTGTAATGTGTGGGGTAGCTAACTCTCTCCTTAGTGTAATGTGTGGGGTAGCTAGCTAACTCTCTGTCCTTAGTGTAATGTGTGGGGTAGCTAACTCTCTCCTTAGTGTAATGTGTGGGGTAGCTAGCTAACTCTCTCCTTAGTGTAATGTGTGGGGTAGCTAGCTAACTCTCTCCTTAGTGTAATGTGTGTGGTAGCTAGCTAACTCTCTCCTTAGTGTAATGTGTGGGGTAGCTAGCTAACGCTCTCTCCTTAGTGTAATGTGTGTGGTAGCTAGCTAACTCTCTCCTTAGTGTGAATGTGTGGGGTAGCTAGCTAACTCTCTCCTTAGTGTAATGTGTGTGGTAGCTAGCTAACTCTCTCCTTAGTGTAATGTGTGGGGTAGCTAGCTAACTCTCTCCTTAGTGTAATGTGTGTGGTAGCTAGCTAACTCTCTCCTTAGTGTAATGTGTGTGGTAGCTAGCTAACTCTCTCCTTAGTGTAATGTGTGTGGGTAGCTAGCTAACTCTCTCCTTAGTGTACCATGTGTGTGGTAGCTAGCTAACTCTCTCCTTAGTGTAATGTGTGGGGTAGCTAGCTAGACTCTCGTCCTTAGTGTAATGTGTGGGGTAGCTAGCTAACTCTCTCTCCAGAGTGTAATGTGTGGGGTAGCTAGCTAACTCTCTCCTTAGTGTAATGTGTGTGGTAGCTAGCTAACTCTCTCCTTAGTGTAATGTGTGTGGTAGCTAGCTAACTCTCTCCTTAGTGTAATGTGTGGGGTAGCTAGCTAACTCTCTCCTTAGTGTAATGTGTGTGGTAGCTAGCTAACTCTCTCCTTAGTGTAATGTGTGGGGTAGCTAGCTAACTCTCTCCTTAGTGTAATGTGTGGGGTAGCTAGCTAACTCTCTCCTTAGTGTAATGTGTGTGGTAGCTAGCTAACTCTCTCCTTAGTGTAATGTGTGTGGTAGCTAGCTAACTCTCTCCTTAGTGTAATGTGTGTGGTAGCTAGCTAACTCTCTCCTTAGTGTAATGTGTGTGGTAGCTAGCTAACTCTCTCCTTAGTGTAATGTGTGTGGTAGCTAGCTAACTCTCTCCTTAGTGTAATGTGTGTGGTAGCTAGCTAACTCTCTCTCCAGAGTGTAATGTGTGTGGTAGCTAGCTAACTCTCTCCTTAGTGTAATGTGTGTGGTAGCTAGCTAACTCTCTCCTTAGTGTAATGTGTGGGGTAGCTAGCTAACTCTCTCCTTAGTGTAATGTGTGTGGTAGCTAGCTAACTCTCTCCTTAGTGTAATGTGTGTGGTAGCTAGCTAACTCTCTCCTTAGTGTAATGTGTGTGGTAGCTAGCTAACTCTCTCCTTAGTGTAATGTGTGGGGTAGCTAGCTAACTCTCTCCTTAGCTGTAATGTGTGTGGTAGCTAGCTAACTCTCTCCTTAGTGTAATGTGTGTGGTAGCTAGCTAACTCTCTCCTTAGTGTAATGTGTGTGGTAGCTAGCTAACTCTCTCTCCTTAGTGTAATGTGTGTGGTAGCTAGCTAACTCTCTCCTTAGTGTAATGTGTGTGGTAGCTAGCTAACTCTCTCTCCTTAGTGTAATGTGTGGGGTAGCTAGCTAACTCTCTCTCCAGAGTGTAATGTGTGGGGAAGCTAGCTAACTCTCTCCAGAGTGTAATGTGTGTGGTAGCTAGCTAACTCTCTCCTTAGTGTAATGTGTGTGGTAGCTAGCTAACTCTCTCTCCAGAGTGTAATGTGTGTGGTAGCTAGCTAACTCTCTCCTTAGTGTAATGTGTGTGGTAGCTAGCTAACTCTCTCCTTAGTGTAATGTGTGTGGTAGCTAGCTAACTCTCTCCTTAGTGTAATGTGTGTGGTAGCTAGCTAACTCTCTCCTTAGTGTAATGTGTGTGGTAGCTAGCTAACTCTCTCTCCAGAGTGTAATGTGTGTGGTAGCTAGCTAACTCTCTCCTTAGTGTAATGTGTGGGGTAGCTAGCTAACTCTCTCTCCAGAGTGTAATGTGTGTGGTAGCTAGCTAACTCTCTCCTTAGTGTAATGTGTGGGGTAGCTAGCTAACTCTCTCTCCAGAGTGTAATGTGTGTGGTAGCTAGCTAACTCTCTCCTTAGTGTAATGTGTGGGGTAGCTAGCTAACTCTCTCTCCAGAGTGTAATGTGTGTGGTAGCTAACTAACTCTCTCTCCAGAGTGTAATGTGGTATCTTTTAAAAAAATCTTTCATCTGAGACTTGCTAATGTTTCTCTCTGCAGTGTGACGTGTGTGGTGTGGAGCCTATCCAGGGATTGCGATGGCATTGTCAGGACTGTCCCTCAGACAACGCTGTGGACTTGTGCTCCGACTGGTGAGTCCAGCCCGGCTGGGGGTTCAGTAGGCTAATGATTTTAAATGGACTTAAAACAGGAAGGTTTTAACTCCCATTATATACCTTGCCTGCATTGATGCGTGTGTCATTGTATTTGGCTGGGCTCTGTTCAGTATGCTTGAAACGTGTTAAAACTTTTTTGGGGGAAACGCACGTAAAATACAATGTGTGGCACAATACAATAATACCAGTTTATACCAGTAAAAATGCCGCTAAAATACAGGAGGAGTTTATTTTCAAATTTTTTGAGTTAGTTCATTGATGCATGTGCAAACAAACCCCCTTTTCTTTTTAATCAATTGCCGTAATTAACATGTCTGAACCCTGTCCCCACCTCCAGCCTGTGGAAGACAATACTTCCCCTTCATAGCTTCCTACACCGGCATAGCAGCCTTGTTGCGTATGCAGTACATCTCTGTTTTAACTGTTTCCTTGCTGTGTATTAACCCATATTTCCTCTGTTTTTTCCCCCCTACCACGGTACAAGAAATGTGTTATAGTGTCTGGTCCAGCGACGGTGTGTTTGTGCCCGTAGGCGACGTTGTTGCCGATGATGTCTGGTGAGGACCTGCCTTACAACAGGCCTACAAGCCCTCAGTCCAGCCTCTCTCGGCCTATTGCGGACAGTCTGAGCGCTGATGGAGGGATTGTGCGTTCCTGGTGTAACTCGGGTAGCTGTTGTTGCCATCCTGTACCTGTCCCGCAGGTGTGATGTTCGGATGTACCGATCCTGTGCAGGTGTTGTTACACGTGGTCTGCCACCGCGAGGACGATCAGCTGTCCGTCCTGTCTCCCTGTAGCACTGTCTTCGGCGTCTCACAGTACGGACATTGCAATTTATTGCCCTGGCCACATCTGCAGTCCTCATGCCTCCTTGCAGCATGCCTAAGGCACGTTCACGCAGATGAGCAGGGACCCTGAGCATCTTTTGGTGTTTTTCAGAGTCAGTAGAAAGGTCTTTTTAGTGTCCTACGTTTTTATAATTGTAACCTTAATTGCCTACCGTCTGTAAGCTGTTAGTGTCTTAACGACCGTTCCACAGGTGCATGTTCATTAATTGTTTATGGTTCATTGAACAAGCATGGGGAAACCGTGTTTAAACCCTTTACAATGAAGATCTGTGAAGTTATTTAGATTTTTTATGAATTATCTTTGAAAGACAGGGTCCTGAAAAAAGGTACGTTTATTTTTTTGTTGATGAGTTTATGTGTTTGAGGGTGTTGTCCTACTGGAAGACCCACAACCTTCAACAAGAGACACAGTTTTTGTACCCTGGGTTGAACAGAGAATGATTAAGAAGAGTTGATGGACTGTTCTGGTGTGGCCAGCGAAGATTCATAACTTATGACAAGATCTGACAACAGCAGTTGGTGGAGGTCACCCTTCAAACGTTGGACGAATTAGAGCTGTTTGCTGCTGAAGAATGGGACAAATTTCCAGAAGAAAAGTGCAGCAAAGCTCATTGCTGGATACAAGAATCATTTGTCTGCAGTTGCCTTGACCAAGTATTAGCTCTGGGGTGACACTACCATTTGTCCATACCATTTGTCTTAAGTTTACAATTTTAATTTAGAAAAATAGAGTTTACAAAAATAAATAAAATGGGTTCTGAAATATCTAAAAAACCGTTATCAAGGTGTGGTGACCAACTTTCTATTGAAGAAATAGGGAATTATTTAAGAGAAGTACAATGGTGTCAATATATTTGGCCCCAACTGTATAAGGTGTATGTGGAATCCTTTTTCCATTGGCCATTTATTAACCTGTATTTCTCCTGTGTTTACCTCCTCCAGCCTGTACAAGACAGAGAGCCACGCGCCCAGCCACCATCTGGAGCCTGTCCATCACCATGAGACCTTCCTAGACATGGACTACAGTCTGGCTCAGACCCCTGGATATAACTACCTGGACCCCAGCTACTACCCTGCTAACAGATGACGGCATGGCCCCTAATCTCAGCCCTAGGGCCACAGTTACAGACCCCTAGCTTCCTGGTTCAGCCCTGGGGCCATAGCTACAGACCCCTAGCTTCCTGGTCCAGCCCTGGGGCCACAGTTACAGACCCCAAGCTTCCTGGTCCAGCCCTGGGGCCACAGCTACAGACCCCTAGCTTCCTGGTCCAGCCCTGGGGCCATAGCTACAGACTCCTAGCTTCTTGGTTCAGCCCTGGTGCCACAGTTACAGACCCCTAGCTTCCTGGTCCAGCCCTGGGGCCACAGTTACAGACCCCTAGCTTCCTGGTCCAGCCATGGGGCCACAGTGTTACAGACCCCTAGCTTCCTGGTCCAGCCCTGGGGCCACAGCTACAGACTCCTAGCTTCTTGGTTCAGCCCTGGTGACACAGTTACAAACCAAAAGCTTCCTGGTCCAGCCCTGGGGCCACAGTTTCAGCTACACTCAAGCGACCCTTAGCCTCAGCCAGCCAGCCCCAGGCTGAGCTCAACCTACAGAACCGGCAGGCCACACTGTGTTTGGCTCCAGACCTCGAGAACCTAGACAGCTCTCAGTCCAGCTACCCTGCTCACCTCACCCCACTAGCCCAGCAGGATGGCAGGCATTGTGTCTCTGACGGCTGGCTGGGTGGGGTGGGGGGGGGGGGGTTACCATAACAACCAAACAAAGGAACATAATGGAAATATATAAAAAAAAACACTTTAAAATTAAATTTAAAAAACTGAAAAAGGCACACCGACATTCCTGAGTGCCGAGACAGAAGAGGGTCCTCTCCGCTTCTCCTCCCTCCCGCCTCTTCTCCTCCCTCCTCTTCTCCTTCTCTCCTCCTCCTCTCCTCCCTCCTCCTCTCCTCTCCTCCCTCCT
Organism: Salmo salar; assembly: GCF_965601325.2. NCBI lineage: Eukaryota > Metazoa > Chordata > Actinopteri > Salmoniformes > Salmonidae > Salmo > Salmo salar. The sequence goes on along the minus strand of NC_138293.1, from coordinate 3,201,735 downwards.
CTTCTTCTTCTCCTCCTCTTCTCCTTCTCTCCTCCTCCTCTTCTCCTCTCCCTCTCCTCCCTCCTCTTCTTCTTCTCCTCCTCTCCTCCCTCCTCCTCTCCTCCCTCCTCTTCTCCTCTCTCTCCTCCTCTCCTCCCTCCCGCCTATTCTCTCTCTCCTCCCTCCTCTTCTTCTCCTCCCTCCTCTTCTCCTTCACTTCTCCTCCTCTCCTCCCTCCTCTTCTCCTCCCTCCTCTTCTTCTTCTCCCTCCTCTTCTCCTTCACTTCTCCTCCTCTCCTCCCTCCTCTTCTTCTTCTCCTTCTCTCCTCCCTCCTGCCTATTCTCTTCTCCTCCTCTCCTCCCTCCTTTTCTCCTTCTCTTCTCCTGCTCTGCTCCCTCCTCTTCCTCTCCTCCTGGTTTAGTGGGCCTACTACTATTCAGGGTCATGTTCACCTAACGGAAGAAAACTGACAAACGGACAGGGACTACCTGACGTTTTTTCGTTTTCTATCGCAAAATGTTTTTTTGTTGTTGCTACGTTTTGAACTAATGAATATGACCCTGAGGGCTGAGACTGGTAGTGTGGTGATGGTAGTGTGATGATCTCAAAGTTATGTTGATGAGAGTGAATATGTTCCCAGATGGGTAGATGTCTGTATTTGAGTAGGTGGGTACGTACGGGGCCTGTTATGGAATATGGGTTGGTGCCCATGAGAGGCATCTCTTTGATTCCTACCAGGTTTTTAAACCAATCACAGGACAAGATATGCTGACGTAACCCACATGGCGGGTGTTATCAGATGCAGCCATGGTAACGGACCCCTGATACATCTTCACCTCACGTCTCCATGGTAACGGACCCCTGATACACCTCCAACGCACGTCTCCATGGTAACGGACCCCTGATACATCTTCACCTCAAGGTCTCCATGGTAACGGACTCCGATACACCTCCACCTCATGTCTCCATGGTGACAGATCCTGATACACCTCCACCTCACGTCTCCATGGTAACAGACCCTGATACTTCACGTCTCCATAGTAACAGATCCTGTTTCACCTCCACCTCTTCTTTCCTCGCCTTTTTCCCTCTCTCCTCACCACTCTTCTCCTTCCTCTATCCCGCCCTCTCTCTCCTCACCACTCTTCTCCTTCCTCTATCCCGCCCTCTCTCTCCTCCCCTCTCCCTCCTCTATCCCTCCCTCTCTCTCTCCTTCCTCTCTATCCCTCCCTCCCTCCCTCCTCTCTCTCTCCCTCCTCTCCTCCCTCCCTCCCTCTCCCCTTCCTCTAAACCTTGTTCAGTTTCCAACAGAGAAGCACTACAGCACCGAAAGCACACAAGCTGAAGGAAGACTTGTGAAACTTAAACTTACGATGAAAAATATGATTTGGTTTTTCTTTTCGATGTGGTTGATCATGTGGTTGATTATGTGTGTAATTTGGTGCCCATGAGAGACATGTCTTTTGATTCCCACCAGGTTGTGTCATAACAGATGCTATGGTGAAAAGTAGCCCAGTGGTAACTATGACACGACGTCAAGTTAGTTACGTAAAGTCTGTGTGCCATTTTTTTATGTTTGGAGAAATCCCACCCTTCTCTGAACCCTCTGACCTTGACCTTTAACCCATGACCTCGGAGTCTGACCTCTATGAACCTGCCCCATCTCATCTAGATCAAGGTTCTCCATAGAGAATGATAGAGGCCTCTAGTGGCCAAAAAGGCCGTTAACATGGACAGCGCCATTGAGGACTTCTACCATTTTAATGTAGTCAATTAAATTAATTAAATTAAGTTGGAGTCCGACCGGGTCATCAGGAGGAATCAACCAATCGTGAAGAAGAAAATGTACTACTTCAAAATGGCGCTGCCCACGCTATCATGGCACCGATACAAAGATGAGTCCTCTATCTATCCTCTATGGGGGTTCTTCAACCCTGTTCCTGGAGTGCTACTGTCTTGTAGGTTTTCGCTCCAACCCTAATCTAGTCCACCTGATGTTAATAATTAGCTGGTTGATCAGCTGAATCAAAAGGAACAGGGTTGGAGTTAAAACCTACAGGATGGTATCTCTCCAGGAACAGGGTTGGAGTTAAAACCTACAGGAGGGGTATCTCTCCAGGAACAGGGTTGGAGTTAAAACCTACAGGAGGGTATCTCTCCAGGAACAGGGTTGGAGTTAAAACCTACAGGAGGGGTATCTCTCCAGGAACAGGGTTGGAGTTAAAACCTACAGGAGGGGTATCTCTCCAGGAACAGGGTTGGAGTTAAAACCTCCAGGATGGTATCTCTCCAGGAACAGGGTTGGAGTTAAAACCTACAGGAGGGGTATCTCTCCAGGAACAGGGTTGGAAAGCCCTGTTATAGATCCTCTTGTAATCGAACCCGTCTGCTTGCTTAGAGCCCCATTTAAAAGATTGTATTTTTATGAACCTATTTAAAAACAACAAGAGAAGAATCAAGGAGGAAGTGGTGATTGTCTAGACTAGGGGTTCTCATTCTGCCTCCTCCCCTCCCGGGTGCACGTTTTTGCCCTAACGCTACACAGCCGATTCAAATCATCAAAGATTGATGATGACGAGTTGGTTATTTGTAATCGTTTGTGTAGCGTTAGGGCAAAAAGCCCAAAACGTGCACCCGGGAGGGGAGGAGGCAGGAACGAATGAGAACCCCTAGTCTAGAAGGGATACAGCTTTTATCAAAATGTAGTTTTCGTAGCAGGTTGGGAGAATTAGGTTAAATTACTTTGGACTTCAATTTGACAAGCTGTATCCCATCTAGACATGACTGTAGATTTGGTTGTGCTTGATGAGTAGACACCATTTCGTATGGATTTTGTTTTGTTGTCCCCCCTCATCCCTCCTCTCCCTCCATGCTTCAATATCTGTGTATTACGGTATGTTCTTAAATCATGTCAAGGAGATCAGTGAAAATAAAAATGTGAAAATATAATTTCTACATCCGGAGAATCCTGCAGCATTCTTTGGTTTTGTTATGCGTGCCTCCAGTAAATTACAATATATTAGAAGTAGGCAGTCATTTGTGACAAAACAAAGCCATGTTGACTTTATTAATTGATTCTATATATTTAGAGAGAATATTTATTCCCCAGTTACTATTATTTGACAAGTAATTATGTTAAGATCATGGTCTCTTACAAATTAGCCCTGAGTTAAAGATTCACATGTCAAATACCAAAACCCTATTATTCTACAAAACAAACACATTACTCAGTAAAGACTGTTAGCCACCAGGGAGCGCTGTTGTATTGGCTTTGACTGGTGGGCATGTTGGGCCCACACGGATAATATTTATATATTTTGGAGTTATTTATAAAAGATACATTTTTGTTTTAGCAAAGCGTCTCATCTACCATCTATGAGGCATGATTTATGGTGCCATGGCATCCACCATATTTGTTCAAGTAGAGTGGATGGAACACAGTGGGATGATGTACCTAATAAACTGGCCAGTGAGTGTATACAATAGGATGATGTACCTAATAAACTGGCCAAGTGAGTGTATACAATCTGTAGAATATTATATACAATAGGATGGTGTACCTAATAAACTGGCCAGTGAGTGTATACAATCTGTAGAATATTATATACAATAGGATGGTGTACCTAATAAACTGGCCAGTGAGTGTATACAATCTGTAGAATATTATATACAATAGGATGGTGTACCTAATAAACTGGCCAAGTGAGTGTATACAATAGGATGGTGTACCTAATAAACTGGCCAGTGAGTGTATACATTCTGTAGAATATTATATACAATAGGATGGTGTACCTAATAAACTGGCCAGTGAGTGTATACAATAGGATGGTGTACCTAATAAACTGGCCAAGTGAGTGTATACAATAGGATGGTGTACCTAATAAACTGGCCAGTGAGTGTATACAATCTGTAGAATATTATATACAATAGGATGGTGTACCTAATAAACTGGCCAGTGAGTGTATACAATAGGATGGTGTACCTAATAAACTGGCCAAGTGAGTGTATACAATAGGATGGTGTACCTAATAAACTGGCCAGTGAGTGTATACAATCTGTAGAATATTATATACAATAGGATGGTGTACCTAATAAACTGGCCAAGTGAGTGTATACAATAGGATGGTGTACCTAATAAACTGGCCAGTGAGTGTATACAATAGGATGGTGTACCTAATAAACTGGCCAGTGAGTGTATACATTGTGTAGAATATTCCCAATACTGCACAAATAAGTCAGGAAGTCCAGGTTTAGCAAAGGAACTGCCTTTATTAGTATTTACTCAACAAGCGCTTAGAGCTGTGACATTGTCTCTTATGACAAGAAGCCTGCAACCAGCTATATAGAATAAAATGCAATAGTCTGTTATTAGTTATATATATATATATTCAGTATGCTTCAAAAGTTTGGACACACCTAATTCAAGGGTTTTCCTTTATTTTTTTACTATTTCCACATTGTAGAATAATAATGAAGACTTCAAAACTATGAAATGACACATATGGAATCATGTATTAACCCAAAAAAGTGTTAAAAATGTTTTTTTAAACTTTATTTAAGTAGGCAAGTCAGTTAAGAACAAATTCTTATTTACAATGACGGCCTACACCAGCCAAATCCCCTCCCCTAACCCGAATGATGCTGAGACAATTGTGCGCAGCCCTATCACGGCCTGGTTGTGATACAGCCCGGGATCGAACCAGGGTCTGTAGTGAAGCCTCTATCACTGAGATGCAGTGCCTTAGAGCTCTGCGCCAGATTCTTCAAAGAAGCCATCCTTCTCTCAAACAGCTTCACCTGGAATGCTTTTCCAACAGTCTTGAAGGAGTTCCCACATATGCTGAGCACTTGTTGGCTGCTTTTCTTCACTCTATTTATTTCTTTTTTATTTCACCTTTATTAACCAGGTAGGCCAGTTGAGAACAATTTCTCATTTACAACTGCAAAGCAGTGTGACAAAAACAACGCAGACTTACACATGGCATAAACAAACGCACAGTCAATAACACAATAGAAATTCTATATACAGTGTGTGCAAATGAAGTAAGGAGGTAAGGCAATAAATAGGCCATAGTGGCAAAATAATTACAATTTAGCATTAACACTGGAGTGATAGATGTGCAGATGAGGATGTGCAAGTAGAAATACTGGGGTGCAAAGAGCAGGGGGAAAAAATATGGGGATGGGGTAGGTAGTTGGTTGGATGGGCTATTTACAGATGGGCTGTGTACAGGTACAGTGATTGGTAAGCTGCTCTGACAGCTGAAGTTAGAGAGGGAGATTGGTCATTGGCAGCAGAGAACTGGAAGGAAAGGCGGCCAAAGGAGGAGTTGGCTTTGGGGATGACCAGTGAAATATACCTGCTGGAGCACGTGCTATGGGTGGGTGTTGCTATGGTGACCAGTGAGCTGAGATAAGGCGGAGCTTTACCTAGCATAGACTTATAGATGACATGGAGCCAGTGGGTTTGGCAACAAATATGTAGCGAGAGCCAGCCAATGAGAGCATACAGGTTGCAGTGGTGGGTGGTGTATGGGGCTTTGGTGACAAAACGGATGGCACTGTGATAGACTGCATCCAGTTTGCTGAGTAGAGTGTTGGAGGCTAGTTTGTAAATGACATCGCTGAAGTCAAGGATCGGCAGGATAGTCAGTTTTACGAGGGTATGTTTGGCAGCATGAGTGAAGGAGGATTTGTTGCGAAATAGGAAGCCGATTCTAGATTTAACTTTGGATTGGAGATGTTTAATGTGAGTCTGGAAGGAGAGTTTACAGTCTAACCAGACACTGCGGTATTTATAGTTGTCCACATATTCTAAGTCAGAACCGTCCAGAGTAGTGATGCTAGTCGGGCGGGCAGGTGCGGGCAGCGATCGGTTGAAGAGCATGCATTTAGTTTAACTAGCGTTTAAGAGCCGTTGTAGGCCACGGAAGGAGTGGTTTATGGCGTTGAAGCTCGTATGGAGGGTTGTTAACACAGTGTCCAAAGAAGGGCCAGAAGTATACAGAATGGTGTCGTCTGCTTAGAGGTGGATCAGAGACTCACCAGCAGCAAGAGCGACATCATTGATGTATACAGAGAAGAGAGTCGACCCGAGAATTGCACCCTGTGGCACCCCCATATAGACTGCCAGAGGTCCAGACAACAGGCCCTCTGATTTGACATAATGAACTCTGTCTGAGAAGTAGTTGGTGAGCCAGGTGAGGCAGTCATTAGAGAAACCAAGGCTGTTGAGTCTGCCGATAAGAGTACGGTGATTGACAGAGTCGAAAGCCTTGGCCAGGTCGATGACGACGGCTGCACAGTACTGTCTTTTATCGATGGCGGTTATGATATCGTTTAGGACCTTGAGCGTGGCTGTGGTGCACCCGTGACCAACTCTGAGGCCCGACTCATCCCAAACCATCTCAATTGGGCCATTGTCCTGTTGAAAAACAAATGATAGTCCCACTAAGCCCAAACCAGATACGATGGCGTGTTTCGCTGCAGAATGCTGTGGTAGCCATGCTGGTTAAGTGTGCCTTGAATTCTAAATAAATCACAGACAGTGTCACCAGCAAAGCACCCCCACATCATCACACCTCCTCCTCCATGCTTCACGGTGGGAACCACACATGTGGAGATCATCCGTTCACCTACTCTGCGTCTCAAAAAGACACAGCAGTTGGAAGCACAAATCTTACATTTGGACTCATCAGACCAAAGGACAGATTTCCACCAGTCTAATGTCCATTGCTTGTGTTTCTTGGCCCAAG
>NC_138293.1:3107500-3190000 GCF_965601325.2 Salmo salar | reverse complement strand
TGTTTTGAAAGGCTGGTCATGACACACATCAACACCATTATCCCAGACACCCTGGACCCAGTCCAATTCACAACCCGCCCCAAACAGATCCACAGATGAAGCAAACTCAATTGCACTCCACACTGCCCTCTCCCACCTGGACAACGGGGGACATAACTATGTGAGAATGCTGGTCATTGACTACAGCTCAGCGTTCAACATCATAGTGTCCTCAAAGCTCATCAACAAGCTCGGGACCCTGGGACTGAACCTCTCCCTCTGCAACTGGATCCTGGACTTCCTGACAGGCCGACCCCCAGGTGGTGAGGGCAGGTAGCAACACATCTGCCACGCTGATCCTCAACACGGGGCCCCTCAGGGGTGCGTGCTTAGTCCCCTCCTGTACTCCCTTTTCACCCACGACTGCGTGGCCAGGCACGACTCCAACACCATCATTAAGTTTGCAGACAACACAACGGTGGTAGGCCTGATCACCGACTGATGAGACATGCTGGTTCAGTGTGCCTTGAATTCTAAATAAATCACAGACAGTGTCACCAGCAAAGCACCCCCACACCATAACACCTCCTCCTCCATGCTTCATGGTGGGAGCCACACATGCGGAGATCATCCGTTCACCTACTCTGTGTCTCGCAAAGACACAGCGGTTGGAACCAAAAAGCTCAAATTTTGACTCATCAGAACTAAGGACAGATTTCCACCAGTCTGTCTATTTTACTGCTGCTGTTTAATTATATGTTACTTTAATTTTCTATTTATCTATTTTTTTACTTAACCAACAATGCTTTAAAAATAAGTGTTAAGGGCTTGTAAGTAAGCATTTCACTGTAAGGTATACCTGTTGTATTCGGCGGCATGTGACAAATACAATTTGATTTGCCTGTGTTTCTTGGCCCAAGCAAGTCTGTTATTCTTATTGGTGTCCTTTAGTAGTGGTTTCTTTGCAGCACTTCGACCATGAAGGCCTGATTCACGCAGTCTCTCTCGAACAGTTAATGTTGAAATGTGTCTGTTACTTGTGTCTGCATTTATTTGGGCTGCAATTTCTGAGGCTGGTAACTCTAATGAACCTATCCTCTGCAGCAGAGGTATCTCTGGGTCTTCCTTTCCTGTGGTGGTCCTCATGAGAGCCAGTTTCATCATAACGCTTGATGGTTTTTGCGACTGCACTTGAAGAAACTTCAAGAAAAGTTCTCGACATTTTCCGGATTGACTGACCTTCATGTCTTAAAGTAATGATGGACTGTCGTTTCTCTTTGCTTATTTGAGCTGTTCTTACCATAATATGGACTTGGTCTTTTACCAAATAGGGCTATCTTCTGTATACCACCCCTACCTTGTCACAACACAACTGATTCCACAAATTAACTTTTAAGAAGGCACATGGCAGCATGGCAGACGTGTTGTTGCCTACGCCTACCACCTGGGGGCGGCCCGTCAGGAAGTCCAGGATCCAGTTGCAGAGGGAGGTGTTTAGTCCCAGGGTCCTTAGCTTAGTGATGAGCTTCGTGGGCACTATGGTGTTGAACGCTGAGCTGTAGTCGATGAACAGCATTCTCACATAGGTGTTCCTTTTGTCCAGGTGAGAAAAGGCAGTGTGGAGTGCAATAGAGATTGCCTCATCTGTTGGGGCGGTATGCGAATTGGAGTGGGTCCAGGGTGTCCGGGAGGATGGTGTTGATGTGAGCCATGACCAGCCTTTCAAAGCACTTCATGGCTACCGCTACAAGGCGGTAATCATTTAGGCAGGTTACCTTCGCTTCCTTGGGCACAGGGACTATGGTGGTCTATTTGAAACATGTTGGTATTATAGACTCTGTCAGGGAGAGGTTGAAAAATGTCAGTGAAGACACTTGCCAGTTGGTTCGCGCATGCTCTGAGTACACGTCCTGGTAATCCGTCTGGCCCTGCGGCCTTGTGAATGCTGATCTGTTTAAAGGTTTTGTTCACATCGACTACCGAGAGCGTTATCACACAGTCATCTACAACAGCTGGTGCTCTCAAGCATGCTTCAGTGTTGCTTGCCTCGAAGCGAGCATAAAAGGCATTTAGCTCATCTGGTAGGCTCGCGTCACTGGGCAACTCGCGTCTGGGTTTCCCTTTGTAGCCCATAATAGTTTTGCGTGTTGATGAGTACGTTTTGCGACACCTCCTTTCTCCTGAAGTGTACATTCGTTCACTACCTCACACCACTACCTCACCCACAAATCTAAAAGCATTGGAGGCATGTGCTAGAGCGGGAGATTCCACCATGTTTCTTATTTCCTTTGAAGTCAGTGAAGGGAAGTGAACAAGTGTACGTAGACTTTCGGATGAAGGGTAAGAGAGTCGGGACCGTAGCACCTGACTCACCTTGTGTAGGAGACTCTTGGGTTGGTAGTGTGATGTCACAGCGTGGCAGTTACTGGCGAATCCCTCTACCCTCCTGCTGGTGTCTCTGTCTCTCTCTTGGTGGCAGCCTGTGGTTTGGGGGGCGGAGCGGGACAGGACGGAACACTGCAGCCTGGACAACATAGTGTCAGGGGAACAGTCCAATAGCATCACAGCACTGGGCTCCCCCATCTGAATGAAAGAAAGACAGACAGACAGACAGACAGACAGACAGACAGACAGACAGACAGACAGACAGACAGACAGACAGACAGACAGACAGACAGACAGACAGACAGACAGACAGACAGACAGACAGACAGACAGACAGCTGTCAGTACAGTGAGCTCCAAAAGTATTGGGACAGTGACATTCTTAGTTGTTTTGGCTCTATTCTCCAGCATGACTATGAGGTTAGTGCAGACTATCAGCCATTTATAAATTACAGCAATTTTTGTTCCAAGTCACCCCCATTTTAGAGGACAAATTAACTAAATGAATGTGTATTAAAGTAGTCTAAAGTTTAGTATTCCTAGCATGCAATGACTACATCAAGCTTGTGACTCTTACACATTTGTTGGATGCATTTGCTTGTTTGTTTTAGTTGTGTTTCAGATTATTTTGTGCCCAATAAAAATGAATGTTAAATAATGTATTGTGTCATTTTGAAGTCGCTATCACGTGGCCGAGATTCAATATGATGCTTCCTTCTATAATGTTCTCTCCTCCTCCTCTCTCCCCTCAACTCACCCTCTCCCTCCCTCCCTCCCTCCAGTAACCTGCCCTTGATCCCATTGCCTCCCTCTTCCTCCTTTCTCTCCCTTTACCTTCCCTCCTCTCTTTTACCCATCTTTATCCCACCTCTCTCTCTCTCTCCCCTCCCTTCTCTCTCCTCCCTCCATCCTCTCTCTGTACCTTAGCTTCATACTCCAGAGCTTGTCGTAGGTCTCGGGGGAAGTTGGTTACGAGGACGCCCCTCCCGTGCCGCAGAGATAACGTCACACACTCACATAGCAGCTCCAGCATCGTGTCCTGTGGCGCACGCACACACGCACGCACACACACACACACACACACACCAAAAAACAAAAGTCAGATGCCTGATATTGAAAGTAGTTCAAAGAAAACAATCAGCTAGGTAGTAATCCTTTACAGCTGCATTGCTAGGCAACTATACTGTACCTTTCAATCATGTCAACATCTTACAATTTCTCATTCAGCACCATGACAACAACACAGCCCTTTGTGGTAGAGCTGAGCATGGTAGAGCTGAGCATAGCTGTAGTTTGCACTGTCTTCACACCCCTGTGTGTGTGTGTGTGTGTGTGTGTGTGTGTGTGTGTGTGTGTGTGTGTGTGTGTGTGTGTGTGTGTGTGTGTGTGTGTGTGTGTGTGTGTGTGTGTGTGTGTGTGTGTGTGTGAGTGAGTGAGTGAGTGAGTGAGTGAGTGAGTGAGTGAGTGAGTGAGTGAGTGAGTGAGAGACCCTGCGGTGTTAGTCTACTGCTTGTATCCTTAACCCTGGAGTAATGCATTGCTTGTGACCCTGTATAGATACAGACACTACAGACACAGATACAGACAGAGACAGAGTGATTAACCGACCACCACAGTCTTCTGAGACACTTTCTGTCTCCCCCCAGGGGCCCAGGGTCAGTGATGTTAAAGGTTCTGTCTCCCCCCAGGGGTCCAGGGTCAGTGATGTTAAAGGTTCTGTCTCCCCCCCAGGGGCCCAGGGTCAGTGATGTTAAAGGTTCTGTCTCCCCCCAGGGGTCCAGGGTCAGTGATGTTAAAGGTTCTGTCTCCCCCCCAGGGGCCCAGGGTCAGTGATGTTAAAGGTTCTGTCTCCCCCCAGGGGCCCAGGGTCAGTGATGTTAAAGGTTCTGTCTCCCCCCAGGGGTCCAGGGTCAGTGATGTTAAAGGTTCTGTCTCCCCCCCAGGGGCCCAGGGTCAGTGATGTTAAAGGTTCTGTCTCCCCCCAGGGGCCCAGGGTCAGTGATGTTAAAGGTTCTGTCTCCCCCCAGGGGTCCAGGGTCAGTGATGTTAAAGGTTCTGTCTCCCCCCCAGGGGCCCAGGGTCAGTGATGTTAAAGGTTCTGTCTCCCCCCAGGGGCCCAGGGTCAGTGATGTTAAAGGTTCTGTCTCCCCCCAGGGGTCCAGGGTCAGTGATGTTAAAGGTTCTGTCTCCCCCCCAGGGGCCCAGGGTCAGTGATGTTAAAGGTTCTGTCTCCCCCCCAGGGGCCCAGGGTCAGTGATGTTAAAGGTTCTGTCTCCCCCCCAGGGGCCCAGGGTCAGTGATGTTAAAGGTTCTGTCTCCCCCCCAGGGGCCCAGGGTCAGTGATGTTAAAGGTTCTGTCTCCCCCCCAGGGGCCCAGGGTCAGTGATGTTAAAGGTTCTGTCTCCCCCCAGGGGCCCAGGGTCAGTGATGTTAAAGGTTCTGTCTCCCCCCAGGAGCCCAGGGTCAGTGATGTTAAAGGTTCTGTCTCCCCCCCAGGGGCCCAGGGTCAGTGATGTTAAAGGTTCTGTCTCCCCCCAGGGGCCCAGGTTCAGTGATGAGAGAAGCAGCAGCTCTATCTTACACACACTGATCTCTGACCTTAAAACACACTTTTGAAGTGAGGACTTTTTTGGAAGTGAGGTATGTGTGTGTGTGTGTGTGTGTGTGGGGGTCCTCTGTGTGTGTCTGTGTGTTACCTCAGGTAGCTTCTCCCCCCTCTCCAGCAGGTCTTGTAGGTAACGTCCTCTCTCACTATGAGACTGTAGTTCAGAACACAGGACGTCGCCAGGAGACAGACGACGCAGTCCGAATCTCTCCTCCATCCTCTCACACTGCACAGCCTTCCCTGAGCCCGGCCCACCTGGAGGACAGAGGTAAGGAGTTAAATAAAGGGAGACAGAGAACAGGAGAGAGGGAGAGGGAGAGAGAGAGAGAGAGAGGGGGTAGGGAGAGAGAGAGGGGGTAGGGAGAGAGAAGAGGAGAGAGAGGGGGGTAGAGGTAAATGAGGTGGAAACTGAGCTGGGGTAGGGAGAGAGAGAGGGGGGGGGAGAGGGGGGGGGAGGGAGAGAGGGGGGGGGTAGGGAGGGGGGAGGAGAGAGAGAGAGAGGGGGGGTAGGGAGAGAGAGGGGGGTAGGGATTGAGAGAAGAGGAGAGAGAGAGGGGGGGGTAAGGAGTTAAATAAAGGCAGAGAGAACAGGAGAGAGGGAGAGGGAGAGGAAGAGAGGGGGGTAGGGAGGGAGGTGGGGTAGGGAGAGAGGGAAGAGGAGAGAGAGCGGGGGGTAGGGAGAGAGAGAGAGCGGGGGGTAGGGAGAGAGAGAGGGGGGGTAGGGAGAGAGAGAAGAGGAGAGAGAGAGAGGGGGGGGTAAGGAGTTAAATAAAGACAGAGAACAGGAGAGAGGGAGAGGGAGAGGAAGAGAGGGGGGGTAGGGAGAGAGAGAGGGGGGTAGGGAGAGAGGGAGGTGGGTAGGGAGAGAGAGAGAGAGAGAGGGGGGTAGGGAGAGAGAGAAGAGGAGAGAGAGAGGGGGGTAGAGGTAAATGAGGTGGAAACTGAGCTGCACTTCCTAACCTCCTGCCAAATTTTGATAAACTCCCATATCTACTGGGTGAAATACCACAGAGTGTCATCACAGCAGCAAGATGTGTGACCTGTAGCCACGAGAAAAGGGCAACCAGTGAAGAACAAACACCATTGTAAATATAACCCATATTTATTTATTTTCCCTTTTGTACTTTAACTATTTGCACATCATTACAACACTGTATATGGACATAATATGACTTATGTAATGTCTTTATTGTTTTGTAACTTCTGTCAATGTAATGTTTACTGTTCATTTGTATTCTTTATTTCACTTTTGTTTATTATCTACTTCACTTGCTTTGGCAATGTTAACATATGTTTCCAATGCAAATCATGCCACCTGGAATTGAGTAGAGAGAGGGGGGGTAGGGATGGAGAGAGAGGGGGGGTAGGGAGAGAGAGAGAGGGGGTAGGGATGGAGAGAGAGGGGGTAGGGATGGAGAGAGAGAGGGGGGTAGGGATGGAGAGAGAGGGGGGGTAGGGAGAGAGAGAGAGGGGGTAGGGATGGAGAGAGAGAGGGGGGTAGGGATGGAGAGAGAGGGGGGGTAGGGAGAGAGAGAGGGGGGTAGGGATGGAGAGAGAGAAGGGGGGTAGGGATGGAGAGAGAGAGGGGGTAGGGATGGAGAGAGAGAGGGGGATAGGGAGAGAGAGAGGGGGGGTAGGGATGGAGAGAGAGGGGGTAGGGATGGAGAGAGAGGGGGGTAGGGATGGAGAGAGAGAGGGGGGTAGGGAGAGAGAGGGGGGTAGGGAGAGAGAGGGGGGTAGGGATGGAGAGAGAGAGGGGTGGCGAGAGAGAGAGATGGAGAGAGAGGGGGGTAGGGATGGAGAGAGAGGGGGGTAGGGATGAGAGAGAGGAGGGTAGGGATGGAGAGAGAGAGAGGGGGTAGGGATGGAGAGAGAGGGGGGTAGGGATGGAGAGAGAGAGAGGGGGTAGGGATGGAGAGAGAGAGAGGGGGGTAGGGATGGAGAGAGAGGGGGGGTAGGGATGGAGAGAGAGAGGGGGGTAGGGATGGAGAGAGAGAGGGGGGTAGGGATGGAGAGAGAGGGGGTAGGGATGGAGAGAGAGAGGGGGGTAGGGATGGAGAGAGAGAGGGGGGTAGGGATGGAGAGAGAGGGGGTAGGGATGAGAGAGGGGGGTAGGGATGGAGAGAGAGAGAGGGGGTAGGGATGGAGAGAGAGGGGGGTAGGGATGGAGAGAGAGAGGGGGGTAGGGATGGAGAGAGAGAGGGGGGTAGGGATGGAGAGAGAGAGGGGGGTAGGGATGGAGAGAGAGAGGGGGGTAGGGATGGAGAGAGAGAGGGGGTAGGGATGGAGAGAGAGAGGGGGGTAGGGATGGAGAGAGAGAGGGGGGTGGGATGGAGAGAGAGAGGGGTGTAGGGATGGAGAGAGAGAGGGGGGTAGGGATGGAGAGAGAGAGGGGGGTAGGGATGGAGAGAGAGAGGGGGGTAGGGATGGAGAGAGAGAGGGGGGTAGGGATGGAGAGAGAGAGGGGGGTAGGGATGGAGAGAGAGAGGGGGTAGGGATGCATATTCATGTTTTTTGTAGATTATTATTATTATTATTTTTTAACCTTTATTTAACTGGGCAAGTCAGTTAAGAACACATTCTGTGGGTTAACTGCCTTGTTCAGGGGCAGAACGACCGATTTTTACCTTGTCAGCTCAGGGATTCGATCTGGCAACCTTTCGGTTAACTGGCCCAACGCCCTAACCACTAGGCTACCTGCCTCCTCTAACCACTAGGCTACCTGCCTCTCTAACCACTAGGCTACCTGCCTCCTCTAACCACTAGGCTACCTGCCTCCTCTAACCACTAGGCTACCTGCCTCCTCTAACCACTAGGCTACCTGCCTCCTCTAACCACTAGGCTACCTGCCTCCTCTAACCACTAGGCTACCTGCCTCTCTAACCACTAGGCTAGAACCCCATTAACATGACACTACAACATTCTATAACAGCCATGTTAACTCCCCATTAACATGACACGACAACATTCTGTAACAGCCATGTTAGAAAATAATTAACACGAACCTACAACATTCTATAACAGCCATGTTAGAACCCCATTAACATGACACTACAACATTCTATAACAGCCATGTTAGAACCCAATTAACATGACAACATTCTGTAACAGCCATGTTAGAACCCCATTAACATGACACTACAACATTCTGTAACAGCCATGTTAGAACCCCATTAACATGACACTACAACATTCTATAGCTGCCATGTTAGAACCACATTAACATCACACTACAACACTCTATAACAGCCATGTTAGAACCCCATTAACATGACACTAAAACATTCTATAATAGCCATGTTTGAACCCCATTAACATGACACTACAACATTCTATAACAGCCATGTTAACTCCCCATTAACATGACACGACAACATTCTTTAACAGCCATGTTAGAACCCCATTAACATGACCCCATTAACATGACCCCATTAACACTCTTGAACTTCCGGTTTGGAGCGAGCAGTCGCACTACGCTTCGCTCCACAGGTAATATTACACTTCACTACATTACAACGGCTTGATTTGTTTGATCTGAGCAATTCTTCTTAGCTAGCTACATAGCCGTCTTTGTATCAAAGATAATTGTGTAGTTTAGAGTAATTAGAGTAAATATCGAGGCTAGCTATCTTCGTCCTCCTAACGTAGTCAACACTGCTAGCTGCTAGCTAGCTAGTCATCACTGCTAGCTAGCCAAACTTCTACCGACTAGCAGCACTGTAGAAACTATTACATTACAACGTAACGACTTGATTAGTGTGGTGTTAGTGTTAGTTAGCCAGCTACATAGTTGTCTTTGCTGTCTCTGTATCTAAGATAATTGTGTAGTTTGAGTAATTATCGAGGTGAGCTAGCCAGCCGCGACGCGGCGCCAGACTTAGTCAACACACCTAGTCATCATTAACCCACTGCTAGCTAGCCAACCGTTACCGACTAGCAGCGCTGTAGATACTAATACTTTACAACGGAACGATTTGACTAGTGCAGTGTTAGCTAGCTAGCTACTTAGTTGTCTTTGTCATAGCTTGATAATTGTGTAGTTTAGTAATTACCGAGGTTAGCTAGCCAGCCATCGAGGTTAGCTAGCCAGCTATTTCCGTCCCCCGCGACGCCATTTTTCCTAACCCAGCCAACTATTACCGACGAGCAGCATTGTAGAAACTAAATACATTACAAGGAACGTCTTGATTAGTGTTATGTTAGCTAGCTACAAAGTTGCTTTGTATCATGACAAGGTGTAGTACTGAAACTATCGAGGTTACCTAGCCAGCTACACGTTCAAAGTCAACAACGCAGCCACTGCTAGCTAGCCTACTCCACCAGCCAGCAGTACTGTATCATTTTCGTCATTTTAGTCAATAAGATTTTTGCAAC
The DNA here is from genome assembly GCF_965601325.2 of Salmo salar. Lineage (NCBI taxonomy): Eukaryota > Metazoa > Chordata > Actinopteri > Salmoniformes > Salmonidae > Salmo > Salmo salar. The sequence goes on along the minus strand of NC_138293.1, from coordinate 3,180,658 downwards.
GTAAGCTTAACTTTCTGAACATTGGAGACGTGTAGTCCACTTGTCATTCCAATCTCCTTTGCATTAGCGTAGCCTCTTCTGTAGCTTGTCTACTATGTGTCTGTCTATCCCTGTTCTCTCCCCTCTGCACAGGCCATACAAACGCTCCACACCGCGTGGCCGCTGCCACTCTAACCTGGTGGTCCCAGCGCGCACGACCCACGTGGAGTTCCAGGTCTCCGGCAGCCTCTGGAACTGCCGGTCTGCGGCCAACAAGGCTGAGTTCATCTCAGCCTATGCTACCCTCCAGTCCCTAGACTTCCTGGCGCTGACGGAAACATGGATTACCACAGATAACACTGCTACTCCTACTGCTCTCTCATACCCCTAGAGCATCGAGCCAGCGGGGTGGTGGCACTGGAATCCTCATCTCTCCCAAGTGGACATTCTCTCTTTCTCCCCTGACCCATCTGTCTATCTCCTCATTTGAATTCCATGCTGTCACAGTTACCAGCCCTTTCAAGCTTAACATCCTTATCATTTATCGCCCTCCAGGTTCCCTTGGAGAGTTCATCAATGAGCTTGACGCCTTGATAAGTTCCTTTCCTGAGGATGGCTCACCTCTCACGGTTCTGGGTGACTTTAACCTCCCCACGTCTACCTTTGACTCATTCCTCTCTGCCTCCTTCTTTCCACTCCTCTCCTCTTTCGACCTCACCCTCTCACCTTCCCCCCCTACTCACAAGGCAGGCAATACGCTTGACCTCATCTTTACTAGATGCTGTTCTTCCACTAATCTCATTGCAACTCCCCTCCAAGTCTCCGACCACTACCTTGTATCCTTTTCCCTCTCGCTCTCATCCAACACTTCTCACTCTGCCCCTACTCGGATGGTATTGCGCCGTCCCAACCTTCGCTCTCTCTCTCTCCCGCTACTCTCTCCTCTTCCATCCTATCATCTCTTCCCTCTGCTCAAACCTTCTCCAACCTATCTCCTGATTCTGCCTCCTCAACCCTCCTCTCCTCCCTCTTTGCATCCTTTGATTTCCTCTGTCCCCTATCCTCCAGGCCGGCTCGGTCCTCCCCTCCTGCTCCGTGGCTCGACGACTCACTGCGAGCTCACAGAACAGGGCTCCGGGCAGCCGAGCGGAAATGGAGGAAAACTCGCCTCCCTGCGGACCTGGCATCCTTTCACTCCCTCCTCTCTACATTTTCCTCTTCTGTCTCTGCTGCTAAAGCCACTTTCTACCACTCTAAACTCCAAGCATCTGCCTCTAACCCTAGGAAGCTCTTTTCTACCTTCTCCTCCCTCCTGAATCCTCCTCCCCCCCCCCTCCTCCCTCTCTGCGGATGACTTCGTCAACCATTTTGAAAAGAAGGTTGACGACATCTGATCCTCGTTTGCTAAGTCAAACGACACCGCTGGTCCTGCTCACACTGCCCTACCCTGTGCTTTGACCTCTTTCTCCCCTCTCTCTCCAGATGAAATCTCGCGTCTTGTGACGGCCGGCCGCCCAACAACCTGCCCACTTGACCCTATCCCCTCCTCTCTTCTCCAGACCATTTCCGGAGACCTTCTCCCCTACCTCACCTCGCTCATCAACTCATCCTTGACCGCTGGCTACGTCCCTTCCGTCTTCAAGAGAGCGAGAGTTGCACCCCTTCTGAAAAAAACTACACTCGATCCCTCCGATGTCAACAACTACAGACCAGTATCCCTTCTTTCCTTTCTCTCCAAAACTCTTGAACGTGCCGTCCTTGGCCAGCTCTCTTGCTATCTCTCTCAGAATGACCTTCTTGATCCTAATCAGTCAGGTTTCAAGACTGGGCATTCAACTGAGACTGCTCTTCTCTGTGTCACGGAGGCTATCCGCACTGCTAAAGCTAACTCTCTCTCCTCTGCTCTCATCCTTCTAGACCTATCTGCTGCCTTTGATACTGTGAACCATCAGATCCTCCTCTCCACCTTCTCCGAGCTGCGCATCTCCGGCCCGGCCCACGCTTGGATTGCGTCCTACCTGACAGGTCGCTCCTACCAGGTGGCGTGGCGAGAATCTGTCTCCGCACCACGTGCTCTCACCACTGGTGTCCCCCAGGGCTCTGTTCTAGGCCCTCTCCTATTCTCGCTATACACCAAGTCACTTGGCTCTGTCATATCCTCACATGGTCTCTCATATCATTGCTATGCAGATGACACACAATTAATCTTCTCCTTTCCCCCTTCTGACAACCAGGTGGCGAATCGCATCTCTGCATGTCTGGCAGACATATCAGTGTGGATGACGGATCACCACCTCAAGCTGAACCTCGGCAAGACGGAGCTGCTCTTCCTCCCGGGGAAGGACTGCCCGTTCCATGATCTCGCCATCACGGTTGACAACTCCCTTGTGTCCTCCTCCCAGAGTGCTAAGAGCCTCGGCGTGACCCTGGACAACACCCTGTCGTTCTCCACTAACATCAAGGCGGTGACCCGATCCTGTAGGTTCATGCTCTACAACATTCGCAGAGTACGACCCTGCCTCACACACGAAGCGGCGCAAGTCCTAATCCAGGCACTTGTCATCTCCCGTCTGGTGTTCAACCTTCCCAAGTTCTCTCACGTCACCCCGCTCCTCCGCTCTCTCCACTGGCTTCCAGTCGAAGCTCGCATCCGCTACAAGACCATGGTGCTTGCCTATGGAGCTGTGAGGGGAACGGCACCTCCGTACCTTCAGGCTCTGATCAGGCCCTACACCCAAACAAGGGCACTGCGTTCATCCACCTCTGGCCTGCTCGCCTCCCTACCTCTGAGGAAGCACAGTTCCCGCTCAGCCCAGTCAAAACTGTTCGCTGCTCTGGCACCCCAATGGTGGAACAAGCTCCCTCACGACGCCAGGACAGCGGAGTCAATCACCACCTTCCGGAGACACCTGAAACCCCACCTCTTTAAGGAATACCTGGGATAGGATAAAGTAATCCTTCTAACCCCCCCTTAAAAGATTTAGATGCACTATTGTAAAGTGGTTGTTCCACTGGATATTATAAGGTGAATGCACCAATTTGTAAGTCGCTCTGGATAAGAGCGTCTGCTAAATGACTTAAATGTAAATGTAACATTCTATAACAGCCATGTTAGAACCCCATTAACATGACATGGCAACATTCTGTAACAGCCATGTTAGAACCCCATTAACATGACCATACAACATTCTATAATAGCCATGTTAGAACCCCATTAACATGGCACAACAAAATTCTGTAGCAGCCATGTTAGAACCCCATTAACAGGACACTACAACACTCTATAACAGCCATGTTAACTCCCCATTAACATGACACTACAACATTCTATAACAGCCATGTTACAACCCCATTAACATGACACTACAACATTCTGTAACATCCATGTTAACTCCCAATTAACATGACACAACAACATTCTATAACAGCCATGTTAGAACCCCATTAACATGACACTACAACATTCTATAACAGCCATGTTAGAACCCCATTAACACGACACTACAACATTCTGTAACATCCATGTTAGAAAACAATTAACACGAAACTACAACATTCTATAACATCCATGTTAGAACCCCATTAACATGACACGACAACATTTTGTAACAGCCATGTTAGAAAACAATTAACACGAAACTACAACATTCTATAACAGCCATGTTAGAACCCCATTAACATGAAACTACAACATTCTATAACAGCCATGTTAGAAACCATTAACACGAAACTACAACAGCCATGTTGGAACCCCATGAACATGACACTACAACATTCTGAAACATCCATGTTAGAACTCCATTAACATGACACTACAACATTCTGTAACATCCATGTTAGAACCCCATTAACACGAAAATACAACATTCTGCAACAGCCATGTTAGAACCCCATTGACACTACAACATTCTATAACAGCCATGTTAGAACCCCATTAACATGACACTACAACATTCTATAACAGCCATGTTAGAGCTCATTAACATAACAACATTTTATAACAGCCATGTTAACTCCCCATTAACATGACACTACAACATTTTATAACAGCCATGTTAGAACCCCATTAACACGAAACTACAACATTCTACAACAGCCATGTTAGAACCCCATTAACATGACACTACAACATTCTATAACAGCCATGTTAGAACCCCATTAACATGACACTACAACATTCTGAAACATCCATGTTAGAACCCCATTAACATGACACTACAACATTCCATAACAGCTATGTTTGAAAACAATTAACATGAAACTACAACATTATATAACAGCCATGTTAGAACCCCATTAACATGACACTACAACATTCTATAACAGCCATGTTAACTCCCCATTAACAGGACACTACAACATTCTATAACAGCCATGTTAGAACCCCATTAACATGACACTACAACATTCTATAACAGCCATGTTAGAACCCCATTAACATGACACTACAACATTCTATAACAGCCATGTTAGAGCTAATTAACATAACACTACAACATTCTATAGCAGCCATGTTAGAACCACATTACCATGGCACAACAACATTCTGTAGCAGCCATGTTAGAACCCCATTAACAGGACACTACAACACTCTATAACAGCCATGTTAACTCCCCATTAACATGACACTACAACATTCTATAACAGCCATGTTACAACCCCATTAACATGACACTACAACATTCTGTAACATCCATGTTAACTCCCCATTAACATGACACAACAACATTCTATAACAGCCATGTTAGAAACCATTAACACGAAACTACAACAGCCATGTTGGAACACCATTAACATGACACTACAACATTCTATAACAGCCATGTTAGAACCCCATTAACATGACACTACAACATTCTATAACAGCCATGTTAGAAAACAATTAACACGAAACTACAACATTCTGTAACAGCCATTTTAGAACCCCACTAACATGACAACATTCTATAACAGCCATGTTAGAACCCCATTAACATGACACGACAACATTCTGTAACAGCCATGTTAGAACCCCACTAACATGACACTACAACATTCTATAATAGCCATGTTAGAACCCCATTAACATGACACTACAACATTCTATAGCAGCCATGTTAGGACCCCATTAACAGGACACTACAACACTCTATAACAGCCATGTTAACTCCCCATTAACATGACACTACAACATTCTATAATAGCCATGTTAGAACCCCATTAACATGACACTACAACATTCTATAACAGCCATGTTAGAGCTCATTAACATAACAACATTTTATAACAGCCATGTTAACTCCCCATTAACATGACACTACAACATTATATAACAGCCATGTTAGAACCCCATTAACATGACACTACAACATTCTATAACAGCCATGTTAGAACCCCATTAACATGACACTACAACATTCCATAACAGCTATGTTTGAAAACAATTAACATGAAACTACAACATTATATAACAGCCATGTTAGAACCCCATTAACATGACACTACAACATTCTATAACAGCCATGTTACCTCCCCATTAACAGGACACTACAACATTCTATAACAGCCATGTTAGAACCCCATTAACATGACACTACAACATTCTATAACAGCCATGTTAGAACCCCATTAACATGACACTACAACATTCTATAACAGCCATGTTAGAGCTAATTAACATAACACTACAACATTCTATAGCAGCCATGTTAGAACCACATTACCATGGCACAACAACATTCTGTAGCAGCCATGTTAGAACCCCATTAACAGGACACTACAACACTCTATAACAGCCATGTTAACTCCCCATTAACATGAAACTACAACATTATATAACAGCCATGTTAGAACCCCATTAACATGACACTACAACATTCTATAACAGCCATGTTAGAAACCATTAACACAAAACTACAACATTCTACAACAGCCATGTTAGAACCCCATTAACATGACACGGCAACATTCTGTAACAGCCATGTTAGAACCCCATTAACATGACCATACAACATTCTATAATAGCCATGTTAGAACCCCATTAACATGACACTACAACATTCTATAGCAGCCATGTTAGAACCACATTAACATGGCACAACAAAATTCTGTAGCAGCCATGTTAGAACCCCATTAACAGGACACTACAACACTCTATAACAGCCATGTTAACTCCCCATTAACATGACACTACAACATTCTATAACAGCCATGTTACAACCCCATTAACATGACACTACAACATTCTGTAACATCCATGTTAACTCCCAATTAACATGACACAACAACATTCTATAACAGCCATGTTAGAACCCCATTAACATGACACTACAACATTCTATAACAGCCATGTTAGAACCCCATTAACACGACACTACAACATTCTGTAACATCCATGTTAACTCCCCATTAACATGACACTACAACATTCTATAACAGCCATGTTAGAAACCATTAACACGAAACTACAACATTCTACAACAGCCATGTTAGAACCCCATTAACATGACACTACAACATTCTATAACAGCCATGTTAACTCCCAATTAACATGACACAACAACATTCTATAACAGCCATGTTAGAACCCCATTAACATGACACTACAACATTCTATAACAGCCATGGTAGAACCCCATTAACACGACACTACAACATTCTGTAACATCCATGTTAACTCCCCATTAACATGACACTACAACATTCTATAACAGCCATGTTAGAAACCATTAACACGAAACTACAACATTCTACAACAGCCATGTTAGAACCCCATTAACATGACACTACAACATTCTATAACAGCCATGTTAGAACCCCATTAACATGACACTACAACATTCTGAAACATCCATGTTAGAACCCAATTAACATGACACTACAACATTCTGTAACAGCCATGTTAGAAAACAATTAACACGAAACTACAACATTATATAAGAGCCATGTTAGAACCTCATTAACATCACACTACAACATTCCATAACAGCTATGTTTGAAAACAATTAACATGAAACTACAACATTCTATAACAGCCATGTTACCTCCCGATTAACAGGACACTACAACATTCTATAACAGCCATGTTAGAACCCCATTAACATGACACTACAACATTCTATAACAGCCATGTTAGAACCCCATTAACATGACACTACAACATTCTATAACAGCCATGTTAGAGCTAATTAACATAACACTACAACATTCTATAGCAGCCATGTTAGAACCACATTACCATGGCACAACAACATTCTGTAGCAGCCATGTTAGAACCCCATTAACAGGACACTACAACACTCTATAACAGCCATGTTAACTCCCCATTAACATGAAACTACAACATTATATAACAGCCATGTTAGAACCCCATTAACATTACACTACAACATTCTGAAACATCCATGTTAGAACCCAATTAACATGACACTACAACATTCTGTAACAGCCATGTTAGAAAACAATTAACACGAAACTACAACATTATATAAGAGCCATGTTAGAACCCCATTAACATGACACTACAACATTCCATAACAGCTATGTTTGAAAACAATTAACATGAAACTACAACATTATATAACAGCCATGTTAGAACCCCATTAACATGACACTACAACATTCTATAACAGCCATGTTAGAACTCCATTAACATGACACTACAACATTCTATAACAGCCATGTTAGAGCTAATTAACATAACACTACAACATTCTATAGCAGCCATGTTAGAACCACATTATCATGGCACAACAACATTCTGTAGCAGCCATGTTAGAACCCCATTAACAGGACACTACAACACTCTATAACAGCCATGTTAACTCCCCATTAACATGACACTACAACATTCTATAACAGCTATGTTACAACCCCATTAACATGACACTACAACATTCTGTAACATCCATGTTAACTCCCCATTAACATGACACAACAACATTCTATAACAGCCATGTTAGAAAACAATTAACACGAAACTACAACATTCTATGACAGCCATGTTAGAACCCCATTAACATGACACTACAACATTCTATAACAGCCATGTTAGAAACCATTAACACGAAACTACAACAGCCATGTTGGAACCCCATTAACATGACACTACAACATTCTGAAACATCCATGTTAGAACCCCATTAACATGACACTACAACATTCTGTAACAGCCATGTTAGAAAACAATTAACATGAAACTACAACATTCTATAACAGCCATGTTAGAACCCCACTAACATGACAACATTCTATAACAGCCATGTTAGAACCCCATTAACATGACACGACAACATTCTGTAACAGCCATGTTAGAACCCCATTAACATGACACTACAACATTCTATAATAGCCATGTTAGAACCCCATTAACATGACACTACAACATTCTATAGCAGCCATGTTAGGACCCCATTAACAGGACACTACAACACTCTATAACAGCCATGTTAACTCCCCATTAACATGACACTACAACATTCTATAACAGCCATGTTAGAACCCCATTGACACTACAACATTCTATAATAGCCATGTTAGAACCCCATTAACATGACACTACAACATTCTATAACAGCCATGTTAGAGCTCATTAACATAACAACATTTTATAACAGCCATGTTAACTCGCCATTAACATGACACTACAACATTATATAACAGCCATGTTAGAACCCCATTAACATGACACTACAACATTCTATAACAGCCATGTTAGAACCCCATTAACATGACACTACATCATTCTATAACTGCCATGTTAGAAACCCATTAACATGACACTACAACATTCTATAACAGCCATGTTAGAACCCCATTAACATGACACTACAACATTCTATAGCAGCCATGTTAGAACCACATTACCATGGCACAACAACATTCTGTAGCAGCCATGTTAGAACCCCATTAACATGACACTACAACATTCTATAACAGCCATGTTAGAACCCCATTAACATGACACTACAACATTCTATAACAGCCATGTTAGAACCACATTACCATGGCACAACAACATTCTGTAGCAGCCATGTTAGAACCCCATTAACAGGACACTACAACATTCTATAACAGCCATGTTAGAACCCCATTAACATGACAACATTATATAACAGCCATGTTAGAAAACCATTAACATGACACTACAACATTCTGCAACAGCCATGTTAGAACCCCATTAACATGACAACATTCTATAACAGCCATGTTAGAACCCCATTAACATGACACGACAACATTCTGTAACAGCCATGTTAGAACCCCATTAACATGACACTACAATATTCTATAACAGCCATGTTAACTCCCCATTAACAGGACACTACAACATTCTATAACAGCCATGTTAGAACCCCATTAACATGACACTACAACATTCTGTAGCAGCCATGTTAGAGCTCATTAACATAACACTACAACATTCTATAACAGCCATGTTAGAACCACATTACCATGGCACAACAACATTCTGTAGCAGCCATGTTAGAACCCCATTAACATGACACTACAACATTCTATAACAGCCATGTTAGAGCTCATTAACATAACAACATTTTATAACAGCCATGTTAACTCCCCATTAACATGACACTACAACATTATATAACAGCCATGTTAGAACCCCATTAACATGACACTACAACATTCTATAACAGCCATGTTAGAACCCCATTAACATGACACTACAACATTCCATAACAGCTATGTTTGAAAACAATTAACATGAAACTACAACATTATATAACAGCCATGTTAGAACCCCATTAACATGACACTACAACATTCTATAACAGCCATGTTACCTCCCCATTAACAGGACACTACAACATTCTATAACAGCCATGTTAGAACCCCATTAACATGACACTACAACATTCTATAACAGCCATGTTAGAACCCCATTAACATGACACTACAACATTCTATAACAGCCATGTTAGAGCTAATTAACATAACACTACAACATTCTATAGCAGCCATGTTAGAACCACATTACCATGGCACAACAACATTCTGTAGCAGCCATGTTAGAACCCCATTAACAGGACACTACAACACTCTATAACAGCCATGTTAACTCCCCATTAACATGAAACTACAACATTATATAACAGCCATGTTAGAACCCCATTAACATGACACTACAACATTCTATAACAGCCATGTTAGAAACCATTAACACAAAACTACAACATTCTACAACAGCCATGTTAGAACCCCATTAACATGACACGGCAACATTCTGTAACAGCCATGTTAGAACCCCATTAACATGACCATACAACATTCTATAATAGCCATGTTAGAACCACATTAACATGGCACAACAAAATTCTGTAGCAGCCATGTTAGAACCCCATTAACAGGACACTACAACACTCTATAACAGCCATGTTAACTCCCCATTAACATGACACTACAACATTCTATAACAGCCATGTTACAACCCCATTAACATGACACTACAACATTCTGTAACATCCATGTTAACTCCCAATTAACATGACACAACAACATTCTATAACAGCCATGTTAGAACCCCATTAACATGACACTACAACATTCTATAACAGCCATGTTAGAACCCCATTAACACGACACTACAACATTCTGTAACATCCATGTTAACTCCCCATTAACATGACACTACAACATTCTATAACAGCCATGTTAGAAACCATTAACACGAAACTACAACATTCTACAACAGCCATGTTAGAACCCCATTAACATGACACTACAACATTCTATAACAGCCATGTTAACTCCCAATTAACATGACACAACAACATTCTATAACAGCCATGTTAGAACCCCATTAACATGACACTACAACATTCTATAACAGCCATGGTAGAACCCCATTAACACGACACTACAACATTCTGTAACATCCATGTTAACTCCCCATTAACATGACACTACAACATTCTATAACAGCCATGTTAGAAACCATTAACACGAAACTACAACATTCTACAACAGCCATGTTAGAACCCCATTAACATGACACTACAACATTCTATAACAGCCATGTTAGAACCCCATTAACATGACACTACAACATTCTGAAACATCCATGTTAGAACCCAATTAACATGACACTACAACATTCTGTAACAGCCATGTTAGAAAACAATTAACACGAAACTACAACATTATATAAGAGCCATGTTAGAACCTCATTAACATCACACTACAACATTCCATAACAGCTATGTTTGAAAACAATTAACATGAAACTACAACATTCTATAACAGCCATGTTACCTCCCGATTAACAGGACACTACAACATTCTATAACAGCCATGTTAGAACCCCATTAACATGACACTACAACATTCTATAACAGCCATGTTAGAACCCCATTAACATGACACTACAACATTCTATAACAGCCATGTTAGAGCTAATTAACATAACACTACAACATTCTATAGCAGCCATGTTAGAACCACATTACCATGGCACAACAACATTCTGTAGCAGCCATGTTAGAACCCCATTAACAGGACACTACAACACTCTATAACAGCCATGTTAACTCCCCATTAACATGAAACTACAACATTATATAACAGCCATGTTAGAACCCCATTAACATTACACTACAACATTCTGAAACATCCATGTTAGAACCCAATTAACATGACACTACAACATTCTGTAACAGCCATGTTAGAAAACAATTAACACGAAACTACAACATTATATAAGAGCCATGTTAGAACCCCATTAACATGACACTACAACATTCCATAACAGCTATGTTTGAAAACAATTAACATGAAACTACAACATTATATAACAGCCATGTTAGAACCCCATTAACATGACACTACAACATTCTATAACAGCCATGTTAGAACCCAATTAACATGACACAACAACATTCTATAACAGCCATGTTAGAAAACAATTAACACGAAACTACAACATTCTATGACAGCCATGTTAGAACCCCATTAACATGACACTACAACATTCTATAACAGCCATGTTAGAAACCATTAACACGAAACTACAACAGCCATGTTGGAACCCCATTAACATGACACTACAACATTCTGAAACATCCATGTTAGAACCCCATTAACATGACACTACAACATTCTGTAACAGCCATGTTAGAAAACAATTAACATGAAACTACAACATTCTATAACAGCCATGTTAGAACCCCACTAACATGACAACATTCTATAACAGCCATGTTAGAACCCCATTAACATGACACGACAACATTCTGTAACAGCCATGTTAGAACCCCATTAACATGACACTACAACATTCTATAATAGCCATGTTAGAACCCCATTAACATGACACTACAACATTCTATAGCAGCCATGTTAGGACCCCATTAACAGGACACTACAACACTCTATAACAGCCATGTTAACTCCCCATTAACATGACACTACAACATTCTATAACAGCCATGTTAGAACCCCATTGACACTACAACATTCTATAATAGCCATGTTAGAACCCCATTAACATGACACTACAACATTCTATAACAGCCATGTTAGAGCTCATTAACATAACAACATTTTATAACAGCCATGTTAACTCGCCATTAACATGACACTACAACATTATATAACAGCCATGTTAGAACCCCATTAACATGACACTACAACATTCTATAACAGCCATGTTAGAACCCCATTAACATGACACTACATCATTCTATAACTGCCATGTTAGAAACCCATTAACATGACACTACAACATTCTATAACAGCCATGTTAGAACCCCATTAACATGACACTACAACATTCTATAGCAGCCATGTTAGAACCACATTACCATGGCACAACAACATTCTGTAGCAGCCATGTTAGAACCCCATTAACATGACACTACAACATTCTATAACAGCCATGTTAGAACCCCATTAACATGACACTACAACATTCTATAACAGCCATGTTAGAACCACATTACCATGGCACAACAACATTCTGTAGCAGCCATGTTAGAACCCCATTAACAGGACACTACAACATTCTATAACAGCCATGTTAGAACCCCATTAACATGACAACATTATATAACAGCCATGTTAGAAAACCATTAACATGACACTACAACATTCTGCAACAGCCATGTTAGAACCCCATTAACATGACAACATTCTATAACAGCCATGTTAGAACCCCATTAACATGACACGACAACATTCTGTAACAGCCATGTTAGAACCCCATTAACATGACACTACAATATTCTATAACAGCCATGTTAACTCCCCATTAACAGGACACTACAACATTCTATAACAGCCATGTTAGAACCCCATTAACATGACACTACAACATTATGTAGCAGCCATGTTAGAGCTCATTAACATAACACTACAACATTCTATAACAGCCATGTTAGAACCACATTACCATGGCACAACAACATTCTGTAGCAGCCATGTTAGAACCCCATTAACAGGACACTACAACACTCTATAACAGCCATGTTAACTTCCCATTAACATGAAACTACAACATTATATAACAGCCATGTTAGAACCCCATTAACATGACACTACAACATTCTATAACAGCCATGTTAGAAACCATTAACACGAAACTACAACATTCTACAACAGCCATGTTAAAACCCCATTAACATGACACTAAAACATTCTATAATAGCCATGTTAGAACCCCATTAACATGACACTACAACATTCTATAATAGCCATGTTAGAACCCCATTAACATGACACTACAACATTCTATAGCAGCCATGTTAGGACCCCATTAACAGGACACTACAACACTCTATAACAGCCATGTTAACTCCCCATTAACATGACACTACAACATTCTATAACAGCCATGTTAGAACCCCATTGACACTACAACATTCTATAATAGCCATGTTAGAACCCCATTAACATGACACTACAACATTCTATAACAGCCATGTTAGAGCTCATTAACATAACAACATTTTATAACAGCCATGTTAACTCCCCATTAACATGACACTACAACATTATATAACAGCCATGTTAGAACCCCATTAACATGACACTACAACATTCTATAACAGCCATGTTAGAACCCCATTAACATGACACTACAACATTCTATAACAGCCATGTTAGAAACCATTAACACGAAACTACAACATTCTACAACAGCCATGTTAGAACCCCATTAACATGACACTACAACATTCTATAACAGCCATGTTAGAACCCCATTAACATGACAACATTATATAACAGCCATGTTAGAAAACCATTAACATGACACTACAACATTCTGCAACAGCCATGTTAGAACCCCATTAACATGACAACATTCTATAACAGCCATGTTAGAACCCCATTAACATGACACGACAACATTCTGTAACAGCCATGTTAGAACCCCATTAACATGACACTACAACATTCTATAACAGCCATGTTAACTCCCCATTAACAGGACACTACAACATTCTATAACAGCCATGTTAGAACTCCATTAACATGACACTACAACATTCTATAACAGCCATGTTAGAACCCCATTAACATGACACGACAACATTCTGTAACAGCCATGTTAGAACCCCATTAACATGACACTACAACATTCTATAAAAGCCATGTTAACTCCCCATTAACAGGACACTACAACATTCTATAACAGCCATGTTAACTCCCCATTAACAGGACACTACAACATTCTATAACAGCCATGTTAGAACTCCATTAACATGACACTACAACATTCTATAACAGCCATGTTAGAGCTCATTAACATAACACTACAACATTCTATAGCAGCCATGTTAGAACCACATTACCATGGCACAACAACATTCTGTAGCAGCCATGTTAGAACCCCATTAACAGGACACTACAACACTCTATAACAGCCATGTTAACTCCCCATTAACATGAAACTACAACATTATATAACAGCCATGTTAGAACCCCATTAACATGACACTACAACATTCTATAACAGCCATGTTAGAACCCCATTAACATGACACTACAACATTCTATAACAGCCATGTTAGAGCTAATTAACATAACACTACAACATTCTATAGCAGCCATGTTAGAACCACATTACCATGGCACAACAACATTCTGTAGCAGCCATGTTAGAACCCCATTAACAGGACACTACAACACTCTATAACAGCCATGTTAACTCCCCATTAACATGAAACTACAACATTATATAACAGCCATGTTAGAACCCCATTAACATGACACTACAACATTCTATAACAGCCATGTTAGAAACCATTAACACAAAACTACAACATTCTACAACAGCCATGTTAGAACCCCATTAACATGACACGGCAACATTCTGTAACAGCCATGTTAGAACCCCATTAACATGACCATACAACATTCTATAATAGCCATGTTAGAACCCCATTAACATGACACTACAACATTCTATAGCAGCCATGTTAGAACCACATTAACATGGCACAACAAAATTCTGTAGCAGCCATGTTAGAACCCCATTAACAGGACACTACAACACTCTATAACAGCCATGTTAACTCCCCATTAACATGACACTACAACATTCTATAACAGCCATGTTACAACCCCATTAACATGACACTACAACATTCTGTAACATCCATGTTAACTCCCAATTAACATGACACAACAACATTCTATAACAGCCATGTTAGAACCCCATTAACATGACACTACAACATTCTATAACAGCCATGTTAGAACCCCATTAACACGACACTACAACATTCTGTAACATCCATGTTAACTCCCCATTAACATGACACTACAACATTCTATAACAGCCATGTTAGAAACCATTAACACGAAACTACAACATTCTACAACAGCCATGTTAGAACCCCATTAACATGACACTACAACATTCTATAACAGCCATGTTAACTCCCAATTAACATGACACAACAACATTCTATAACAGCCATGTTAGAACCCCATTAACATGACACTACAACATTCTATAACAGCCATGGTAGAACCCCATTAACACGACACTACAACATTCTGTAACATCCATGTTAACTCCCCATTAACATGACACTACAACATTCTATAACAGCCATGTTAGAAACCATTAACACGAAACTACAACATTCTACAACAGCCATGTTAGAACCCCATTAACATGACACTACAACATTCTATAACAGCCATGTTAGAACCCCATTAACATGACACTACAACATTCTGAAACATCCATGTTAGAACCCAATTAACATGACACTACAACATTCTGTAACAGCCATGTTAGAAAACAATTAACACGAAACTACAACATTATATAAGAGCCATGTTAGAACCTCATTAACATCACACTACAACATTCCATAACAGCTATGTTTGAAAACAATTAACATGAAACTACAACATTCTATAACAGCCATGTTACCTCCCGATTAACAGGACACTACAACATTCTATAACAGCCATGTTAGAACCCCATTAACATGACACTACAACATTCTATAACAGCCATGTTAGAACCCCATTAACATGACACTACAACATTCTATAACAGCCATGTTAGAGCTAATTAACATAACACTACAACATTCTATAGCAGCCATGTTAGAACCACATTACCATGGCACAACAACATTCTGTAGCAGCCATGTTAGAACCCCATTAACAGGACACTACAACACTCTATAACAGCCATGTTAACTCCCCATTAACATGAAACTACAACATTATATAACAGCCATGTTAGAACCCCATTAACATGACACTACAACATTCTATAACAGCCATGTTAGAACCCCATTAACATGACACTACAACATTCTATAACAGCCATGTTAGAGCTAATTAACATAACACTACAACATTCTATAGCAGCCATGTTAGAACCACATTACCATGGCACAACAACATTCTGTAGCAGCCATGTTAGAACCCCATTAACAGGACACTACAACACTCTATAACAGCCATGTTAACTCCCCATTAACATGAAACTACAACATTATATAACAGCCATGTTAGAACCCCATTAACATGACACTACAACATTCTATAACAGCCATGTTAGAAACCATTAACACAAAACTACAACATTCTACAACAGCCATGTTAGAACCCCATTAACATGACACGGCAACATTCTGTAACAGCCATGTTAGAACCCCATTAACATGACCATACAACATTCTATAATAGCCATGTTAGAACCCCATTAACATGACACTACAACATTCTATAGCAGCCATGTTAGAACCACATTAACATGGCACAACAAAATTCTGTAGCAGCCATGTTAGAACCCCATTAACAGGACACTACAACACTCTATAACAGCCATGTTAACTCCCCATTAACATGACACTACAACATTCTATAACAGCCATGTTACAACCCCATTAACATGACACTACAACATTCTGTAACATCCATGTTAACTCCCAATTAACATGACACAACAACATTCTATAACAGCCATGTTAGAACCCCATTAACATGACACTACAACATTCTATAACAGCCATGTTAGAACCCCATTAACACGACACTACAACATTCTGTAACATCCATGTTAACTCCCCATTAACATGACACTACAACATTCTATAACAGCCATGTTAGAAACCATTAACACGAAACTACAACATTCTACAACAGCCATGTTAGAACCCCATTAACATGACACTACAACATTCTATAACAGCCATGTTAACTCCCAATTAACATGACACAACAACATTCTATAACAGCCATGTTAGAACCCCATTAACATGACACTACAACTTTCTATAACAGCCATGGTAGAACCCCATTAACACGACACTACAACATTCTGTAACATCCATGTTAACTCCCCATTAACATGACACTACAACATTCTATAACAGCCATGTTAGAAACCATTAACACGAAACTACAACATTCTACAACAGCCATGTTAGAACCCCATTAACATGACACTACAACATTCTATAACAGCCATGTTAGAACCCCATTAACATGACACTACAACATTCTGAAACATCCATGTTAGAACCCAATTAACATGACACTACAACATTCTGTAACAGCCATGTTAGAAAACAATTAACACGAAACTACAACATTATATAAGAGCCATGTTAGAACCTCATTAACATCACACTACAACATTCCATAACAGCTATGTTTGAAAACAATTAACATGAAACTACAACATTCTATAACAGCCATGTTACCTCCCGATTAACAGGACACTACAACATTCTATAACAGCCATGTTAGAACCCCATTAACATGACACTACAACATTCTATAACAGCCATGTTAGAACCCCATTAACATGACACTACAACATTCTATAACAGCCATGTTAGAGCTAATTAACATAACACTACAACATTCTATAGCAGCCATGTTAGAACCACATTACCATGGCACAACAACATTCTGTAGCAGCCATGTTAGAACCCCATTAACAGGACACTACAACACTCTATAACAGCCATGTTAACTCCCCATTAACATGAAACTACAACATTATATAACAGCCATGTTAGAACCCCATTAACATTACACTACAACATTCTGAAACATCCATGTTAGAACCCAATTAACATGACACTACAACATTCTGTAACAGCCATGTTAGAAAACAATTAACACGAAACTACAACATTATATAAGAGCCATGTTAGAACCCCATTAACATGACACTACAACATTCCATAACAGCTATGTTTGAAAACAATTAACATGAAACTACAACATTATATAACAGCCATGTTAGAACCCCATTAACATGACACTACAACATTCTATAACAGCCATGTTAGAACCCCATTAACATGACACTACAACATTCTATAACAGCCATGTTAGAGCTAATTAACATAACACTACAACATTCTATAGCAGCCATGTTAGAACCACATTATCATGGCACAACAACATTCTGTAGCAGCCATGTTAGAACCCCATTAACAGGACACTACAACACTCTATAACAGCCATGTTAACTCCCCATTAACATGACACTACAACATTCTATAACAGCTATGTTACAACCCCATTAACATGACACTACAACATTCTGTAACATCCATGTTAACTCCCCATTAACATGACACAACAACATTCTATAACAGCCATGTTAGAAAACAATTAACACGAAACTACAACATTCTATGACAGCCATGTTAGAACCCCATTAACATGACACTACAACATTCTATAACAGCCATGTTAGAAACCATTAACACGAAACTACAACAGCCATGTTGGAACCCCATTAACATGACACTACAACATTCTGAAACATCCATGTTAGAACCCCATTAACATGACACTACAACATTCTGTAACAGCCATGTTAGAAAACAATTAACATGAAACTACAACATTCTATAACAGCCATGTTAGAACCCCACTAACATGACAACATTCTATAACAGCCATGTTAGAACCCCATTAACATGACACGACAACATTCTGTAACAGCCATGTTAGAACCCCATTAACATGACACTACAACATTCTATAATAGCCATGTTAGAACCCCATTAACATGACACTACAACATTCTATAGCAGCCATGTTAGGACCCCATTAACAGGACACTACAACACTCTATAACAGCCATGTTAACTCCCCATTAACATGACACTACAACATTCTATAACAGCCATGTTAGAACCCCATTGACACTACAACATTCTATAATAGCCATGTTAGAACCCCATTAACATGACACTACAACATTCTATAACAGCCATGTTAGAGCTCATTAACATAACAACATTTTATAACAGCCATGTTAACTCGCCATTAACATGACACTACAACATTATATAACAGCCATGTTAGAACCCCATTAACATGACACTACAACATTCTATAACAGCCATGTTAGAACCCCATTAACATGACACTACATCATTCTATAACTGCCATGTTAGAAACCCATTAACATGACACTACAACATTCTATAACAGCCATGTTAGAACCCCATTAACATGACACTACAACATTCTATAGCAGCCATGTTAGAACCACATTACCATGGCACAACAACATTCTGTAGCAGCCATGTTAGAACCCCATTAACATGACACTACAACATTCTATAACAGCCATGTTAGAACCCCATTAACATGACACTACAACATTCTATAACAGCCATGTTAGAACCACATTACCATGGCACAACAACATTCTGTAGCAGCCATGTTAGAACCCCATTAACAGGACACTACAACATTCTATAACAGCCATGTTAGAACCCCATTAACATGACAACATTATATAACAGCCATGTTAGAAAACCATTAACATGACACTACAACATTCTGCAACAGCCATGTTAGAACCCCATTAACATGACAACATTCTATAACAGCCATGTTAGAACCCCATTAACATGACACGACAACATTCTGTAACAGCCATGTTAGAACCCCATTAACATGACACTACAATATTCTATAACAGCCATGTTAACTCCCCATTAACAGGACACTACAACATTCTATAACAGCCATGTTAGAACCCCATTAACATGACACTACAACATTCTGTAGCAGCCATGTTAGAGCTCATTAACATAACACTACAACATTCTATAACAGCCATGTTAGAACCACATTACCATGGCACAACAACATTCTGTAGCAGCCATGTTAGAACCCCATTAACAGGACACTACAACACTCTATAACAGCCATGTTAACTTCCCATTAACATGAAACTACAACATTATATAACAGCCATGTTAGAACCCCATTAACATGACACTACAACATTCTATAACAGCCATGTTAGAAACCATTAACACGAAACTACAACATTCTACAACAGCCATGTTAAAACCCCATTAACATGACACTAAAACATTCTATAATAGCCATGTTAGAACCCCATTAACATGACACTACAACATTCTATAATAGCCATGTTAGAACCCCATTAACATGACACTACAACATTCTATAGCAGCCATGTTAGGACCCCATTAACAGGACACTACAACACTCTATAACAGCCATGTTAACTCCCCATTAACATGACACTACAACATTCTATAACAGCCATGTTAGAACCCCATTGACACTACAACATTCTATAATAGCCATGTTAGAACCCCATTAACATGACACTACAACATTCTATAACAGCCATGTTAGAGCTCATTAACATAACAACATTTTATAACAGCCATGTTAACTCCCCATTAACATGACACTACAACATTATATAACAGCCATGTTAGAACCCCATTAACATGACACTACAACATTCTATAACAGCCATGTTAGAACCCCATTAACATGACACTACAACATTCTATAACAGCCATGTTAGAAACCATTAACACGAAACTACAACATTCTACAACAGCCATGTTAGAACCCCATTAACATGACACTACAACATTCTATAACAGCCATGTTAGAACCCCATTAACATGACAACATTATATAACAGCCATGTTAGAAAACCATTAACATGACACTACAACATTCTGCAACAGCCATGTTAGAACCCCATTAACATGACAACATTCTATAACAGCCATGTTAGAACCCCATTAACATGACACGACAACATTCTGTAACAGCCATGTTAGAACCCCATTAACATGACACTACAACATTCTATAACAGCCATGTTAACTCCCCATTAACAGGACACTACAACATTCTATAACAGCCATGTTAGAACTCCATTAACATGACACTACAACATTCTATAACAGCCATGTTAGAACCCCATTAACATGACACGACAACATTCTGTAACAGCCATGTTAGAACCCCATTAACATGACACTACAACATTCTATAAAAGCCATGTTAACTCCCCATTAACAGGACACTACAACATTCTATAACAGCCATGTTAGAACTCCATTAACATGACACTACAACATTCTATAACAGCCATGTTAGAGCTCATTAACATAACACTACAACATTCTATAGCAGCCATGTTAGAACCACATTACCATGGCACAACAACATTCTGTAGCAGCCATGTTAGAACCCCATTAACAGGACACTACAACACTCTATAACAGCCATGTTAACTCCCCATTAACATGAAACTACAACATTATATAACAGCCATGTTAGAACCCCATTAACATGACACTACAACATTCTATAACAGCCATGTTAGAAACCATTAACACGAAACTACAACATTCTACAACAGCCATGTTAGAACCCCATTAACATGACACTACAACATTCTATAGCAGCCATGTTAGAACCACATTACCATAACACAACAACATTCTGTAGCAGCCATGTTAGAACCCCATTAACAGGACACTACAACACTCTATAACAGCCATGTTAACTCCCCATTAACATGAAACTACAACATTATATAACAGCCATGTTAGAACCCCATTAACATGACACTACAACATTCTATAACAGCCATGTTAGAACCCCATTAAAATGACAACATTATATAACAGCCATGTTAGAAAACCATTAACATGACACTACAACATTCTGCAACAGCCATGTTAGCTACCCCATTAACATGACAACATTCTATAACAGCCATGTTAGAACCCCATTAACATGACACGACAACATTCTGTAACAGCCATGTTAGAACCCCATTAACATGACACTACAACATTCTATAACAGCCATGTTAGAAACCATTAACACGAAACTACAACATTCTACAACAGCCATGTTAGAACCCCATTAACATGACACTACAACATTCTATAACAGCCATGTTAGAACCCCATTAACATGACACTACAACATTCTGAAACATCCATGTTAGAACCCCATTAACATGACACGACAACATTCTGTAACAGCCATGTTAGAACCCCATTAACATGACACTACAACATTCTATAACAGCCATGTTAGAAACCATTAACACGAAACTACAACATTCTACAACAGCCATGTTAGAACCCCATTAACATGACACTACAACATTCTATAACAGCCATGTTAACTCCCAATTAACATGACACAACAACATTCTATAACAGCCATGTTAGAACCCCATTAACATGACACTACAACATTCTATAACAGCCATGGTAGAACCCCATTAACACGACACTACAACATTCTGTAACATCCATGTTAACTCCCCATTAACATGACACTACAACATTCTATAACAGCCATGTTAGAAACCATTAACACGAAACTACAACATTCTACAACAGCCATGTTAGAACCCCATTAACATGACACTACAACATTCTATAACAGCCATGTTAGAACCCCATTAACATGACACTACAACATTCTGAAACATCCATGTTAGAACCCAATTAACATGACACTACAACATTCTGTAACAGCCATGTTAGAAAACAATTAACACGAAACTACAACATTATATAAGAGCCATGTTAGAACCTCATTAACATCACACTACAACATTCCATAACAGCTATGTTTGAAAACAATTAACATGAAACTACAACATTCTATAACAGCCATGTTACCTCCCGATTAACAGGACACTACAACATTCTATAACAGCCATGTTAGAACCCCATTAACATGACACTACAACATTCTATAACAGCCATGTTAGAACCCCATTAACATGACACTACAACATTCTATAACAGCCATGTTAGAGCTAATTAACATAACACTACAACATTCTATAGCAGCCATGTTAGAACCACATTACCATGGCACAACAACATTCTGTAGCAGCCATGTTAGAACCCCATTAACAGGACACTACAACACTCTATAACAGCCATGTTAACTCCCCATTAACATGAAACTACAACATTATATAACAGCCATGTTAGAACCCCATTAACATTACACTACAACATTCTGAAACATCCATGTTAGAACCCAATTAACATGACACTACAACATTCTGTAACAGCCATGTTAGAAAACAATTAACACGAAACTACAACATTATATAAGAGCCATGTTAGAACCCCATTAACATGACACTACAACATTCCATAACAGCTATGTTTGAAAACAATTAACATGAAACTACAACATTATATAACAGCCATGTTAGAACCCCATTAACATGACACTACAACATTCTATAACAGCCATGTTAGAACCCCATTAACATGACACTACAACATTCTATAACAGCCATGTTAGAGCTAATTAACATAACACTACAACATTCTATAGCAGCCATGTTAGAACCACATTATCATGGCACAACAACATTCTGTAGCAGCCATGTTAGAACCCCATTAACAGGACACTACAACACTCTATAACAGCCATGTTAACTCCCCATTAACATGACACTACAACATTCTATAACAGCTATGTTACAACCCCATTAACATGACACTACAACATTCTGTAACATCCATGTTAACTCCCCATTAACATGACACAACAACATTCTATAACAGCCATGTTAGAAAACAATTAACACGAAACTACAACATTCTATGACAGCCATGTTAGAACCCCATTAACATGACACTACAACATTCTATAACAGCCATGTTAGAAACCATTAACACGAAACTACAACAGCCATGTTGGAACCCCATTAACATGACACTACAACATTCTGAAACATCCATGTTAGAACCCCATTAACATGACACTACAACATTCTGTAACAGCCATGTTAGAAAACAATTAACATGAAACTACAACATTCTATAACAGCCATGTTAGAACCCCACTAACATGACAACATTCTATAACAGCCATGTTAGAACCCCATTAACATGACACGACAACATTCTGTAACAGCCATGTTAGAACCCCATTAACATGACACTACAACATTCTATAATAGCCATGTTAGAACCCCATTAACATGACACTACAACATTCTATAGCAGCCATGTTAGGACCCCATTAACAGGACACTACAACACTCTATAACAGCCATGTTAACTCCCCATTAACATGACACTACAACATTCTATAACAGCCATGTTAGAACCCCATTGACACTACAACATTCTATAATAGCCATGTTAGAACCCCATTAACATGACACTACAACATTCTATAACAGCCATGTTAGAGCTCATTAACATAACAACATTTTATAACAGCCATGTTAACTCGCCATTAACATGACACTACAACATTATATAACAGCCATGTTAGAACCCCATTAACATGACACTACAACATTCTATAACAGCCATGTTAGAACCCCATTAACATGACACTACATCATTCTATAACTGCCATGTTAGAAACCCATTAACATGACACTACAACATTCTATAACAGCCATGTTAGAACCCCATTAACATGACACTACAACATTCTATAGCAGCCATGTTAGAACCACATTACCATGGCACAACAACATTCTGTAGCAGCCATGTTAGAACCCCATTAACATGACACTACAACATTCTATAACAGCCATGTTAGAACCCCATTAACATGACACTACAACATTCTATAACAGCCATGTTAGAACCACATTACCATGGCACAACAACATTCTGTAGCAGCCATGTTAGAACCCCATTAACAGGACACTACAACATTCTATAACAGCCATGTTAGAACCCCATTAACATGACAACATTATATAACAGCCATGTTAGAAAACCATTAACATGACACTACAACATTCTGCAACAGCCATGTTAGAACCCCATTAACATGACAACATTCTATAACAGCCATGTTAGAACCCCATTAACATGACACGACAACATTCTGTAACAGCCATGTTAGAACCCCATTAACATGACACTACAATATTCTATAACAGCCATGTTAACTCCCCATTAACAGGACACTACAACATTCTATAACAGCCATGTTAGAACCCCATTAACATGACACTACAACATTCTGTAGCAGCCATGTTAGAGCTCATTAACATAACACTACAACATTCTATAACAGCCATGTTAGAACCACATTACCATGGCACAACAACATTCTGTAGCAGCCATGTTAGAACCCCATTAACAGGACACTACAACACTCTATAACAGCCATGTTAACTTCCCATTAACATGAAACTACAACATTATATAACAGCCATGTTAGAACCCCATTAACATGACACTACAACATTCTATAACAGCCATGTTAGAAACCATTAACACGAAACTACAACATTCTACAACAGCCATGTTAAAACCCCATTAACATGACACTAAAACATTCTATAATAGCCATGTTAGAACCCCATTAACATGACACTACAACATTCTATAATAGCCATGTTAGAACCCCATTAACATGACACTACAACATTCTATAGCAGCCATGTTAGGACCCCATTAACAGGACACTACAACACTCTATAACAGCCATGTTAACTCCCCATTAACATGACACTACAACATTCTATAACAGCCATGTTAGAACCCCATTGACACTACAACATTCTATAATAGCCATGTTAGAACCCCATTAACATGACACTACAACATTCTATAACAGCCATGTTAGAGCTCATTAACATAACAACATTTTATAACAGCCATGTTAACTCCCCATTAACATGACACTACAACATTATATAACAGCCATGTTAGAACCCCATTAACATGACACTACAACATTCTATAACAGCCATGTTAGAACCCCATTAACATGACACTACAACATTCTATAACAGCCATGTTAGAAACCATTAACACGAAACTACAACATTCTACAACAGCCATGTTAGAACCCCATTAACATGACACTACAACATTCTATAACAGCCATGTTAGAACCCCATTAACATGACAACATTATATAACAGCCATGTTAGAAAACCATTAACATGACACTACAACATTCTGCAACAGCCATGTTAGAACCCCATTAACATGACAACATTCTATAACAGCCATGTTAGAACCCCATTAACATGACACGACAACATTCTGTAACAGCCATGTTAGAACCCCATTAACATGACACTACAACATTCTATAACAGCCATGTTAACTCCCCATTAACAGGACACTACAACATTCTATAACAGCCATGTTAGAACTCCATTAACATGACACTACAACATTCTATAACAGCCATGTTAGAACCCCATTAACATGACACGACAACATTCTGTAACAGCCATGTTAGAACCCCATTAACATGACACTACAACATTCTATAAAAGCCATGTTAACTCCCCATTAACAGGACACTACAACATTCTATAACAGCCATGTTAGAACTCCATTAACATGACACTACAACATTCTATAACAGCCATGTTAGAGCTCATTAACATAACACTACAACATTCTATAGCAGCCATGTTAGAACCACATTACCATGGCACAACAACATTCTGTAGCAGCCATGTTAGAACCCCATTAACAGGACACTACAACACTCTATAACAGCCATGTTAACTCCCCATTAACATGAAACTACAACATTATATAACAGCCATGTTAGAACCCCATTAACATGACACTACAACATTCTATAACAGCCATGTTAGAAACCATTAACACGAAACTACAACATTCTACAACAGCCATGTTAGAACCCCATTAACATGACACTACAACATTCTATAGCAGCCATGTTAGAACCACATTACCATAACACAACAACATTCTGTAGCAGCCATGTTAGAACCCCATTAACAGGACACTACAACACTCTATAACAGCCATGTTAACTCCCCATTAACATGAAACTACAACATTATATAACAGCCATGTTAGAACCCCATTAACATGACACTACAACATTCTATAACAGCCATGTTAGAACCCCATTAAAATGACAACATTATATAACAGCCATGTTAGAAAACCATTAACATGACACTACAACATTCTGCAACAGCCATGTTAGCTACCCCATTAACATGACAACATTCTATAACAGCCATGTTAGAACCCCATTAACATGACACGACAACATTCTGTAACAGCCATGTTAGAACCCCATTAACATGACACTACAACATTCTATAACAGCCATGTTAGAAACCATTAACACGAAACTACAACATTCTACAACAGCCATGTTAGAACCCCATTAACATGACACTACAACATTCTATAACAGCCATGTTAGAACCCCATTAACATGACACTACAACATTCTGAAACATCCATGTTAGAACCCCATTAACATGACATTACAACATTCTGTAACAGCCATGTTAGAACCCCATTAACATGACACTACAACATTCTGAAACATCCATGTTAGAACCCCATTAACATGACACTACAACATTCTGTAACAGCCATGTTAGAAAACAATTAACACGAAAGTACAACATTATATAAGAGCCATGTTAGAACCCCATTAACATGACACTACAACATTCCATAACAGCCATGTTTGAAAACAATTAACATGAAACTACAACATTATATAACAGCCATGTTAGAACCCCATTAACATGACACTACAACATTCTATAACAGCCATGTTAACTCCCCATTAACAGGACACAACAACATTCTGCAACAGCCATGTTAGAACCCCATTAACATGACACTACAACACTCTATAACAGCCATGTTAACTCCCCATTAACATGACACTACAACATTCTATAACAGCCATGTTAGAACCCCATTGACACTACAACATTCTATAATAGCCATGTTAGAACCCCATTAACATGACACTACAACATTCTATAACAGCCATGTTAGAGCTCATTAACATAACAACATTTTATAACAGCCATGTTAACTCCCCATTAACATGACACTACAACATTATATAACAGCCATGTTAGAACCCCATTAACATGACACTACAACATTCTATAACAGCCATGTTAGAACCCCATTAACATGACACTACAACATTCTATAACAGCCATGTTAGAAACCATTAACACGAAACTACAACATTCTACAACAGCCATGTTAGAACCCCATTAACATGACACTACAACATTCTATAACAGCCATGTTAGAACCCCATTAACATGACAACATTATATAACAGCCATGTTAGAAAACCATTAACATGACACTACAACATTCTGCAACAGCCATGTTAGAACCCCATTAACATGACAACATTCTATAACAGCCATGTTAGAACCCCATTAACATGACACGACAACATTCTGTAACAGCCATGTTAGAACCCCATTAACATGACACTACAACATTCTATAACAGCCATGTTAACTCCCCATTAACAGGACACTACAACATTCTATAACAGCCATGTTAGAACTCCATTAACATGACACTACAACATTCTATAACAGCCATGTTAGAACCCCATTAACATGACACGACAACATTCTGTAACAGCCATGTTAGAACCCCATTAACATGACACTACAACATTCTATAAAAGCCATGTTAACTCCCCATTAACAGGACACTACAACATTCTATAACAGCCATGTTAGAACTCCATTAACATGACACTACAACATTCTATAACAGCCATGTTAGAGCTCATTAACATAACACGACAACATTCTATAACAGCCATGTTAGAACCCCATTAACATGACACTACAACATTCTATAACAGCCATGTTAGAAACCATTAACACGAAACTACAACATTCTACAACAGCCATGTTAGAACCCCATTAACATGACACTACAACATTCTATAGCAGCCATGTTAGAACCACATTACCATGGCACAACAACATTCTGTAGCAGCCATGTTAGAACCCCATTAACAGGACACTACAACACTCTATAACAGCCATGTTAACTCCCCATTAACATGAAACTACAACATTATATAACAGCCATGTTAGAACCCCATTAACATGACACTACAACATTCTATAACAGCCATGTTAGAACCCCATTAAAATGACAACATTATATAACAGCCATGTTAGAAAACCATTAACATGACACTACAACATTCTGCAACAGCCATGTTAGAACCCCATTAACATGACAACATTCTATAACAGCCATGTTAGAACCCCATTAACATGACACGACAACATTCTGTAACAGCCATGTTAGAACCCCATTAACATGACACTACAACATTCTATAACAGCCATGTTAGAAACCATTAACACGAAACTACAACATTCTACAACAGCCATGTTAGAACCCCATTAACATGACACTACAACATTCTATAACAGCCATGTTAGAACCCCATTAACATGACACTACAACATTCTGAAACATCCATGTTAGAACCCCATTAACATGACATTACAACATTCTGTAACAGCCATGTTAGAACCCCATTAACATGACACTACAACATTCTGAAACATCCATGTTAGAACCCCATTAACATGACACTACAACATTCTGTAACAGCCATGTTAGAAAACAATTAACACGAAAGTACAACATTATATAAGAGCCATGTTAGAACCCCATTAACATGACACTACAACATTCCATAACAGCCATGTTTGAAAACAATTAACATGAAACTACAACATTATATAACAGCCATGTTAGAACCCCATTAACATGACACTACAACATTCTATAACAGCCATCTTAACTCCCCATTAACAGGACACTACAACATTCTGCAACAGCCATGTTAGAACCCCATTAATATGACACTACAACATTCTATAATAGCCATGTTAGAACCCGATTAACATGACACGACAACATTCTGTAACAGCCATGTTAGAACCCCATTAACATGACCATACAACATTCTATAATAGCTATGTTAGAACCCCATTAACATGACACTACAACATTATATAGCCGCCATGTTAGAACCACATTAACATGGCACAACAATATTCTGTAGCAGCCATGTTAGAACCCCATTAACATGACCATACAACATTATATAATAGCCATGTTAGAACCCCATTAACATGACACTACAACATTCTATAGCAGGAATGTTAGAACCCCATTAACATGACCATACAACATTATATAACAGCCATGTTAGAACCCCACTAACATGACACTACAACATTCTATAACAGCCATGTTAGAACCCCACTAACATGACACTAAAACATTCTATAACAGCCATGTTAGAACCCCATTAACATGACACGACAGCATTCTGTAACAGCCATGTTAGAACCCCATTAACATGACAACATTCTATAATAGCCATGTTAGAACCCCATTAACATGACACTACAACATTCTATAGCAGCCATGTTAAAACCACATTAACATGGCACAAAAACATTCTGTAGCAGCAATGTTAGAACCCCGTTAACAGGACACTACAACACTCTATAACAGCCATGTTAGAACCCCATTAACATGACACGACAACATTCTGTAACAGCCATGTTAGAAAACCATTAACATGACACTACAACATTCTGCAACAGCCATGTTAGAACCCCATTAACATGACAACATTCTATAACAGCCATGTTAGAACCCCATTAACATGACACGACAACATTCTGTAACAGCCATGTTAGAACCCCATTAACATGACACTACAACATTCTATAATAGCCATGTTAGAACCCCATTAACATGACACTACAACATTCTATAGCAGCCATGTTAAAACCACATTAACATGGCACAACAACATTCTGTAGCAGCAATGTTAGAACCCCGTTAACAGGACACTACAACACTCTATAACAGCCATGTTAGAACCCCATTAACATGACACTACAACATTCTATAACAGCCATGTTAGAACCCCATTGACACTACAACATTCTATAACAGCCATGTTAGAACCCCATTAACATGGCACTACAACATTCTATAACAGCCATGTTAGAGCTCATTAACATAACAACATTTTATAACAGCCATGTTAACTCCCCATTAACATGACACTACAACATTCTATTAATGCCATGTTACAACCCCATTAACATGACACTACAACATTCTGTAACATCCATGTTACCTCCCAATTAACATGACACTACAACATTCTATAACAGCCATGTTAGAAACCATTAACACGAAACTACAACATTCTAAAACAGCCATGTTAGAACCCCATTAACATGAAACTACAACATTCTATAACAGCCATGTTAGAACCCCATTAACATGACCATACAACATTCTGAAACATCCATGTTAGAACCCCATTAACATGACACTACAACATTCTGTAACAGCCATGTTAAAAAACAATTAACACGAAACTACAACATTATATAACAGCCATGTTAGAACCCCGTTAACATGACACTACAACATTCCATAACAGCCATGTTTGAAAACAATTAACATGAAACTACAACATTATATAACAGCCATGTTAGAACCCCATTAACATGACACTACAACATTCTATATCAGCCATGTTAACTCCCCATTAACAGGACACTACAACATTCTATAACAGCCATGTTAGAACCCCATTAACATGACACTACAACATTCTATAACAGCCATGTTAGAACCCCATTAACATGACACTACAACATTCTATAACAGCCATGTTACAGCTAATTAACATAACACTACAACATTCTGTAGCAGCCATGTTAGAACCACATTACCATGGCACAACAACATTCTGTAGCAGCCATGTTAGAACCCCATTAACAGGACACTACAACACTCTATAACAGCCATGTTAACTCCCCATTAACATGAAACTACAACATTATATAACAGCCATGTTAGAACCCCATTAACATGACACTACAACATTCTATAACAGCCATGTTAGAACCCCATTAACATGACACTACAACATTCTGTAACAGCCATGTTAGAACCCCATTAACATGACACTAAAACATTCTATAACAGCCATGTTAACTCCCCATTAACATGACACGACAACATTCTGTAACAGCCATGTTAGAACCCCATTAACATGACACTAAAACATTCTATAATAGCCATGTTAGAACCCCATTAACATGACACTACAACATTCTATAACAGCCATGTTAACTCCCCATTAACATGACAACATTCTTTAACAGCCATGTTAGAACCCCATTAACATGACACGACAACATTCTGTAACAGCCATGTTAGAACCCCATTAAGATGACCATACAACATTCTATAATAGCCATGTTAGAACCCCATTAACATGACATGACAACATTCTATAACAGCCATGTTAGAACCCCATTAACATGACACGACAACATTCTGTAACAGCCATGTTAGAACCCCATTAAGATGACCATACAACATTCTATAATAGCCATGTTAGAACCCCATTAACATGACACTACAACATTCTATAGCAGCCATGTTAGAACCCCATTAACAGGACACTACAACATTCTATAACAGCCATGTTACAACCCCATTAACATGACACTACAACATTCTGTAACATCCATGTTAACTCCCAATTAACATGACACAACAACATTCTATAACAGCCATGTTAGAACCCCATTAACATGACACTACAACATTCTATAACAGCCATGTTAACTCCCCATTAACATGACAACATTTTGTAACAGCCATGTTAGAAAACAATTAACACGAAACTACAACATTCTATAACAGCCATGTTAGAACCCCATTAACATGACACTACAACATTCTATAACAGCCATGTTAGAAACCATTAACACGAAACTACAACATTCTACAACAGCCATGTTAGAACCCCATTAACATGACACTACAACATTCTATAACAGCCATGTTAGAACCCCATTAACATGACACTACAACATTCTGTAACAGCCATGTTAGAAAACAATTAACACGAAACTACAACATTATATAAGAGCCATGTTAGAACCCCATTAACATGACACTACAACATTCCATAACAGCCATGTTAGAACCACATTAACATGGCACTACAACATTCTATAGCAGCCATGTTAAAACCACATTAACATGGCACAACAACATTCTGTAGCAGCCATGTTAGAACCCCATTAACAGGACACTACAACACTCTATAACAGCCATGTTAACTCCCCATTAACATGACACTACAACATTCTATAACAGCCATGTTAGAATCCCATTGACACTACAACATTCTATAACAGCCATGTTAGAACCCCATTAACATGACACTACAACATTCTATAACAGCCATGTTAGAAACCATTAACATGAAACTACAACATTCTACAACAGCCATGTTAGAACCCGATTAACATGACACTACAACATTCTATAACAGCCATGTTAGAACCCCATTAACATGACACTACAACATTCTGAAACATCCATGTTAGAACCCCATTAACATGACACTACAACATTCTGTAACAGCCATGTTAGAAAACAATTAACACGAAACTACAACATTATATAAGAGCCATGTTAGAACCCCATTAACATGACACTACAACATTCCATAACAGCCATGTTTGAAAACAATTAACATGAAACTACAACATTATATAACAGCCATGTTAGAACCCCATTAACATGACACTACAACATTCTATAACAGCCATGTTAACTCCCCATTAACAGGACACTACAACATTCTGCAACAGCCATGTTAGAACCCAATTAACATGACAACATTCTGTAACAGCCATGTTAGAACCCCATTAATATGACACTGCAACATTCTATACTAGCCATGTTAGAACCCGATTAACATGACACGACAACATTCTGTAACAGCCATGTTAGAACCTCATTAACATGACCACTACAACATTCTATAATAGCCATGTTAGAACCCCATTAACATGACACTACAACATTCTATAGCCGCCATGTTAGAACCACATTAACATGGCACAACAATATTCTGTAGCAGCCATGTTAGAACCCCATTAACAGGACACTACAACATTCTATAAGAGCCATGTTAGAACCCCATTAACATGACACTACAACATTCTATAACAGCCATGTTAGAAACCCATTAACACTGACACTACAACATTCTATAACAGCCATGTTAGAACCCCATTAACATGACACTACAACATTCTATAACAGCCATGTTAGAACCCCATTAACATGACACTACAACATTCTATAATAGCCATGGTAGAACCCCATTAACATGACACTACAACATTCTATAGAAGCCATGTTAGAACCACATTAACATTGCACAACAACATTCTGTAGCAGCCATGTTAGAACCCCATTAACAGGACACTACAACACTCTATAACAGCCATGTTAGAACCCCATTAACATGACACTACAACATTCTATAACAGCCATGTTAGAACCCCATTAACATGACACTACAACATTCTATAACAGCCATGTTAGAACCCCATTAACATGACACTACAACATTCTATAACAGCCATGTTAGAACCCCATTAACAGACACTACAACATTCTATAACAGCCATGTTAGAACCCCATTAACATGACACTACAACATTCTATAACAGCCATGTTAGAACCCATTAACATGACACTACAACATTCTATAACAGCCATGTTAACTCCCCATTAACATGACACTACAACATTCTATAACAGCCATGTTAGAACCCCATTAACATGACACTACAACATTCTATAACAGCCATGTTAGAATCCCATTGACACTACAACATTCTATAACAGCCATGTTAGAACCCCATTAACATGATACTACAACATTCTATAACAGCCATGTTAGAAACCATTAACACGAAACTACAACATTCTACAACAGCCATGTTAGAACCCGATTAACATGACACTACAACATTCTATAACAGCCATGTTAGAACCCCATTAACATGACACTACAACATTCTGAAACATCCATGTTAGAACCCCATTAACATGACACTACAACATTCTGTAACAGCCATGTTAGAAAACAATTAACACGAAACTACAACATTATATAAGAGCCATGTTAGAACCCCATTAACATGACACTACAACATTCCATAACAGCCATGTTTGAAAACAATTAACATGAAACTACAACATTATATAACAGCCATGTTAGAACCCCATTAACATGACACTACAACATTCTATAACAGCCATGTTAACTCCCCATTAACAGGACACTACAACATTCTGCAACAGCCATGTTAGAACCCAATTAACATGACAACATTCTGTAACAGCCATGTTAGAACCCCATTAATATGACACTACAACATTCTATAATAGCCATGTTAGAACCCCATTAACATGACACTACAACATTCTATAACAGCCATGTTAGAACCACATTAACATGGCACAACAACATTCTGTAGCAGCCATGTTAGAACCCCATTAACAGGACACTACAACATTATATAAGAGCCATGTTAGAACCCCATTAACATGACACGACAACATTCTATAACAGCCATGTTAGAAAACCATTAACACGAAACTACAACATTCTATAACAGCCATGTTAGAACCCCATTAACATGACACTACAACATTCTATAACAGCCATGTTAGAACCCCATTAACATGACACTACAACATTCTGTAACATCCATGTTAACTCCCAATTAACATGACACTACAACATTCTGCAACAGCCATGTTAGAACCCCATTAACATGACACGACAACATTCTGTAACAGCCATGTTAGAACCCCATTAACATGACCATACAACATTCTATAATAGCCATGTTAGAACCCCATTAACATGACACTACAACATTCTATAGCAGGAATGTTAGAACCCCATTAACATGACACTACAACATTCCATAACAGCCATGTTAGAAAACAATTAACACAAAACTACAACATTATATAACAGCCATGTTAGAACCCCACTAACATGACACTACAACATTCTATAACAGCCATGTTAGAACCCCATTAACATGACACGACAGCATTCTGTAACAGCCATGTTAGAACCCCATTAACATGACACTACAACATTCTATAATAGCCATGGTAGAACCCCATTAACATGACACTACAACATTCTATAGCAGCCATGTTAGAACCCCATTAACATGACACTACAACATTCTGTAGCAGCCATGTTAGAACCCCATTAACAGGACACTACAACACTCTATAACAGCCATGTTAACTCCCCATTAACATGACAGTACAACATTCTATAAGAGCCATGTTAGAACCCCATTAACATGACACTACAACATTTTATAACAGCCATGTTATAACCCCATTAACATGACACGACAAAATTCTGTAACAGCCATGTTAGAACCCCATTGACACTACAACATTCTATAACAGCCATGTTAGAACCCCATTAACATGACACTACAACATTCTATAACAGCCATCTTAGAGCTCATTAACATAACAACATTTTATAACAGCCATGTTAACTCCCCATTAACATGACACTACAACATTCTATAACAGCCATGTTAGAACCCCATTAACATGACACTACAACATTCTATAACAGCCATGTTAGAACCCCATTAACATGACACTACAACATTCTATAACAGCCATGTTAGAACCCCATTAACATGACACTACAACATTCTATAACAGCCATGTTAGAAACCATTAACACGAAACTACAACATTCTATAACAGCCATGTTAGAACCCCATTAACATGACACTACAACATTCTATAACAGCCATGTTAGAACCCCATTAACATGACACTACAACATTCTGATAACAGCCATGTTAGAACCCCATTAACATGACACTACAACATTCTGTAACAGCCATGTTAGAAACCAATTAACACGACACTACAACATTCTATAACAGCCATGTTAGAACCCCATTAACATGACACTACAACATTCCATAACAGCCATGTTAGAAAACAATTAACATGAAACTACAACATTCTATAACAGCCATGTTAGAACCCCATTAACATGACACTACAACATTCTATAACAGCCATGTTAGAACCCCATTAACATGACACTACAACATTCTATAACAGCCATGTTAGAGCTCCATTAACATGACACTACAACATTCTATAGCAGCCATGTTAGAACCACATTAACATGGCACAACAACATTCTGTAGCAGCCATGTTAGAACCCCATTAACAGGACACTACAACACTCTATAACAGCCATGTTAACTCCCCATTAACATGAAACTACAACATTCTATAACAGCCATGTTAGAACCCCATTAACATGACACTACAACATTCTATAACAGCCATGTTAGAACCCCATTAACATGACACTACAACATTCTGTAACAGCCATGTTAGAACCCCATTAACATGACCATACAACATTCTATAATAGCCATGTTAGAACCCCATTAACATGACACTACAACATTCTATAGCAGCCATGTTAGAACCACATTAACTTGGCACAACAACATTCTGTAGCAGCCATGTTAGAACCCCATTAACAGGACACTACAACATTCTATAACAGCCATGTTAGAACCCCATTAACATGACACTACAACATTCTATAACAGCCATGTTAGACTCCCCATTAACATGACAACATTTTGTAACAGCCATGTTAGAACCCCATTAACACGACACTACAACATTCTATAACAGCCATGTTAGAACCCCATTAACATGACACTACAACATTCTATAACAGCCATGTTAGAAACCCATTAACATGACACTACAACATTCTATAACAGCCATGTTAGAACCCCATTAACATGACACTACAACATTCTATAACAGCCATGTTAGAACCCCATTAACATGACACTACAACATTCTGTAACAGCCATGTTAGAACACCATTAACATGACACTACAACATTCTATAAGAGCCATGTTAGAACCCCATTAACATGACACTACAACATTCTATAACAGCCATGTTAGAACCACATTAACATGACACTACAACATTCTATAACAGCCATGTTAGAACCCCATTAACATGACACTACAACATTCTGTAACAGCCATGTTAGAACCCCATTAACATGACACAACAACATTCTATAACAGCCATGTTAGAACCCCATTAACATGACACTACAACATTCTATAACAGCCATGTTAGAATCCCATTAACATGACACTACAACATTCTATAACAGCCATGTTAGAACCCCATTAACATGACACTACAACATTCTATAACAGCCATGTTAGAACCCCATTAACATGACACTACAACATTCTATAACAGCCATGTTAGAACCCCATTAACATGACACTACAACATTCTATAACAGCCATGTTAGAACCCCATTAACATGACACTACAACATTCTGTAACAGCCATGTTAGAACCCCATTAACATGACACTACAACATTCTGTAACAGCCATGTTAGAAAACAATTAACACGAAACTACAACATTATATAAGAGCCATGTTAGAACCCCATTAACATGACACTACAACATTCCATAACAGCCATGTTTGAAAACAATTAACATGAAACTACAACATTATATAACAGCCATGTTAGAACCCCATTAACATGACACTACAACATTCTATAACAGCCATGTTAGACTCCCCATTAACAGGACACTACAACATTCTGCAACAGCCATGTTAGAACCCAATTAACATGACAACATTCTGTAACAGCCATGTTAGAACCCCATTAATA
Source organism: Salmo salar (assembly GCF_965601325.2). NCBI lineage: Eukaryota > Metazoa > Chordata > Actinopteri > Salmoniformes > Salmonidae > Salmo > Salmo salar. The sequence goes on along the minus strand of NC_138293.1, from coordinate 3,141,460 downwards.
TGACACTGCAACATTCTATAATAGCCATGTTAGAACCCGATTAACATGACACGACAACATTCTGTAACAGCCATGTTAGAACCTCATTAACATGACCATACAACATTCTATAATAGCCATGTTAGAACCCCATTAACATGACACTACAACATTCTATAACAGCCATGTTAGAACCCCATTAACATGACACTACAACATTCTATAACAGCCATGTTAGAACCCCATTAACATGACACTACAACATTCTATAACAGCCATGTTAGAACCCCATTAACATGACACTACAACATTCTATAACAGCCATGTTAGAACCCCATTAACATGACACTACAACATTCTATAACAGCCATGTTAGAACCCCATTAACATGACACTACAACATTCTGTAACAGCCATGTTAGAACCCCATTAACAGGACACTACAACATTCTATAACAGCCATGTTAGAACCCCATTAACATGACACTACAACATTCTATAACAGCCATGTTAGAACCCCATAACATGACACTACAACATTCTATAACAGCCATGTTAGAACCCCATTAACATGACACTACAACATTCTATAACAGCCATGTTAGAACCCCATTAACATGACACTACAACATTCTATAACAGCCATGTTAGAACCCCATTAACATGACACTACAACATTCTATAACAGCCATGTTAGAACCCCATTAACATGACACTACAACATTCTATAACAGCCATGTTAGAACCCCATTAACATGACACTACAACATTCTATAACAGCCATGTTAGAACCCCATTAACAGGACACTACAACATTCTATAACAGCCATGTTAGAACCCCATTAACATGACACTACAACATTCTATAACAGCCATGTTAGAACCCCATTAACATGACACTACAACATTCTATAACAGCCATGTTAGAACCCATTAACATGAACTACAACATTCTATAACAGCCATGTTAGAACCCCATTAACATGACACTACAACATTCTATAACAGCCATGTTAGAACCCCATTAACATGACACTACAACATTCTATAACAGCCATGTTAGAACCCCATTAACATGACACTACAACATTCTATAACAGCCATGTTAGAAACCCATTAACATGACACTACAACATTCTATAACAGCCATGTTAGAACCCCATTAACATGACACTACAACATTCTATAACAGCCATGTTAGAACCACATTAACATGACACTACAACATTCTGTAACAGCCATGTTAGAACCCCATTAACATGACACTACAACATTCTATAACAGCCATGTTAGAACCCCATTAACATGACACTACAACATTCTATAACAGCCATGTTAGAACCCCATTAACATGACACTACAACATTCTATAAGAGCCATGTTAGAACCCCATTAACATGACACTACAACATTCTATAACAGCCATGTTAGAAAACCATTAACATGAAACTACAACATTCTATAACAGCCATGTTAGAACCCCATTAACATGACACTACAACATTCTATAACAGCCATGTTAGAACCCCATTAACATGACACTACAACATTCTGTAACAGCCATGTTAGAACCCCATTAACATGACACTACAACATTCTATAACAGCCATGTTAGAACCCATTAACATGACACTACAACATTCTATAACAGCCATGTTAGAACCCCATTAACATGACACTACAACATTCTGTAACAGCCATGTTAGAACCCCATTAACATGACACTACAACATTCTATAATAGCCATGTTAGAACCCCATTAACATGACACTACAACATTCTATAACAGCCATGTTAGAACCCCATTAACATGACACTACAACATTCTGTAACAGCCATGTTAGAACCCCATTAACATGACACTACAACATTCTATAACAGCCATGTTAGAAAACCATTAACATGACACTACAACATTCTATACAGCCATGTTAGAACCCCATTAACAAGACACGACAACATTCTGTAACAGCCATGTTAGAACCCCATTAACATGACACTACAACATTCTATAATAGCCATGTTAGAACCCCATTAACATGGCACTACAACATTCTGTAGGAGCCATGTTAGAACCCCATTAACAGGACACTACAACACTCTATAACAGCCATGTTAGACTCCCCATTAACATGACACTGCAACATTCTATAACAGCCATGTTAGAACCCCATTAACATGACACTACAACATTCTATAACAGCCATGTTACAGCTCATTAACATAACAACATTCTATAACAGCCATGTTAGAACCCCATTAACATGACACTACAACATTCTATAACAGCCATGTTAGAAACCCATTAACATGACACTACAACATTCTATAACAGCCATGTTAGAACCCCATTAACATGACACTACAACATTCTACAACAGCCATGTTAGAAACCCATTAACATGACACGACAACATTCTGTAACATCCATGTTAGAACCCCATTAACATGACCATACAACATTCTATAACAGCCATGTTAGAACCCCATTAACATGACACTACAACATTATATAACATCCATGTTAGAACCCCATTAACATGACACTACAACATTCAATAACAGCCATGTTAGAAAACAATTAACACGAAACTACAACATTCTATAACAGCCATGTTAGAACCCCATTAACATCACACTACAACATTCTATAACAGCCATGTTAGAACCCCATTAACATGACACTACAACATTCTATAACAGCCATGTTAGAACCCATTTAACATGACACTACAACATTCTATAATAGCCATGTTAGAACCCCATTAACATGACACTACAACATTCTGTAGCAGCCATGTTAGAACCCCATTAACATGACACTACAACATTCTATAACAGCCATGTTAACTCCCCATTAACATGACACTACAACATTCTATAACAGCCATGTTAGAACCCCATTGACACTACAACATTCTATAACAGCCATGTTAGAACCCCATTAACATGACACTACAACATTCTATAACAGCCATATTACAAACCCATTAACATGACACTACAACATTCTATAACAGCCATGTTAGAACCCCATTAACATGACACTACAACATTCTATAACAGCCATGTTACAAACCCATTAACATGACACTACAACATTCTATAACAGCCATGTTAGAACCCCATTAACATGACCATACAACATTCTATAATAGCCATGTTAGAACCCCATTAACATGACACTACAACATTCTATAATAGCCATGTTAGAACCCCATTAACATGACACTACAACATTATATAACAGCCATGTTAGAACCCCATTAACATGACACTACAACATTCAATAACAGCCAATTTAGAAAACAATTAACACGAAACTACAACATTCTATAACAGCCATGTTAGAACCCCATTAACATCACACTACAACATTCTATAACAGCCATGTTAGAACCCCATTAACATGACACTACAACATTCTATAACAGCCATGTTAACTCCCCATTAACATGACACGACAACATTCTTTAACAGCCATGTTAGAACCCCATTAACATGACAACATTCTATAACAGCTATGTTAGAACCCCATTATCATGACACTACAACGTTCTATAACAGCCAAGTAAGAAAACCATTAACATGCCTCTAAAACATTCTATAACAGCCATGTTAACTCCCCATTAACATGACCCTACAACATTCTATAACAGCCATGTTAACTCCCAATTAACATGACACGACAACATTATATAACAGCCATGTTAGAAAACCATTAACATGACACTACAACAGCCATGTTAGAACCCCATTAACAAGACACGACAACATTCTGTAACAGCCATGTTAGAACCCCATTAACATGACACTACAACATTCTATAATAGCCATGTTAAAACCACATTAACATGGCACAACAACATTCTGTAGGAGCCATGTTAGAACCCCATTAACAGGACACTACAACACTCTATAACAGCCATGTTAACTCCCCATTAACATGACACTGCAACATTCTATAACAGCCATGTTAGAACCCCATTGACACTACAACATTCTATAACAGCCATGTTAGAACCCCATTAACATGACACTACAACATTCTATAACAGCCATGTTACAGCTCATTAACATAACAACATTTATAACAGCCATGTTAGAACCCCATTAACATGACACTACAACATTCTATAACAGCCATATTACAAACCCATTAACATGACACTACAACATTCTATAACAGCCATGTTAGAACCCCATTAACATGACACTACAACATTCTATAACAGCCATATTACAAACCCATTAATATGACACGACAACATTCTGTAATAGCATGTTAGAACCCCATTAACATGACCATACAACATTCTATAATAGCCATGTTAGAACCCCATTAACATGACACTACAACATTCAATAACAGCCATGTTAGAAAACAATTAACACGAAACTATAACATTCTATAACAGCCATGTTAGAACCCCATTAACATCACACTACAACATTCTATAACAGCCATGTTAGAACCCCATTAACATGACACTACAACATTCTATAACAGCCATGTTAGAACCCATTTAACATGACACTACAACATTCTATAATAGCCATGTTAGAACCCCATTAACATGACACTACAACATTCTATAACAGCCATGTTAGAACCCCATTAACATGACACTACAACATTCTATAACAGCCATATTACAAACCCATTAACATGACACTACAACATTCTATAACAGCCATGTTAGAACCCCATTAACATGACCATACAACATTCTATAATAGCCATGTTAGAACCCCATTAACATGACCATACAACATTCTATAATAGCCATATTAGAACCCCATTAACATGACACTACAACATTCTATAACAGCCATATTACAAACCCATTAACATGACACTACAACATTCTATAACAGCCATGTTAGAACCCCATTAACATGACCATACAACATTCTGTAATAGCCATGTTAGAACCCCATTAACATGACCATACAACATTCTATAATAGCCATGTTAGAACCCCATTAACATGACACTACAACATTATATAACAGCCATGTTAGAACCCCATTAACATGACACTACAACATTCAATAACAGCCAATTTAGAATACAATTAACACGAAACTACAACATTCTATAACAGCCATGTTAGAACCCCATTATCATCACACTACAACATTCTATAACAGCCATGTTAGAACCCCATTAACATGACAACATTCTATAACAGCTATGTTAGAACCCCATTATCATGACACTACAACGTTCTATAACAGCCAAGTAAGAAAACCATTAACATGCCTCTAAAACATTCTGTAACATCCATGTTAACTCCCAATTAACATGACACAACAACATTCTATAACAGCCATGTTAGAACCCCATTAACACGACACTACAATATTCTATAGCAGCCATGTTAGAACCCAATTAACATGACACTACAACATTCTATAACAGCCATGTTAGAACCCCATTAACACGACAGTACAATATTCTATAGCAGCCATGTTAGAACCCCATTGACACTACAACATTATATAGCAGCCATGTTAAGACCCCATTAACATGACACTACAACATTCTTTAACAGCCATGTTAGAACCCCATTAACATGACACTACAACATTCTTTAACAGCCATGTTAGAACCCCATTAACATGACACTACAACATTCTTTAACAGCCATGTTAGAACCCCATTAACATGACACTACAACATTCTATAACAGCCATGTTAGAACCCCATTAACATTACACTACAACATTCTATAACAGCCATGTTAGAACCCCATTAACATGACACTACAACATTCTATAACAGCCATGTTAGAACCCCATTAACATTACATGGGGAATGATGCTATGTAACTGAATGTCTAGAATTAGAACAATATTCAACATTCTAAAAGTTGTTCTAATTCTCAAAATACACCGAACAACATTATAAACGCAACATTGTCCCATGTTTCATGAGCTGAAATAAAAGTTCCCAGAATTGTTCCATACGCACAAAAAGCTTATTTCTCTCAAATTTCTCTCAAATTCTGAGCAGTTTTTTTTACATCTCTGTTAATGAGCATTTCTCCTTTGCCAAGATAATCCATCCACCTGACAGGTGTGGCATATCAAGAAGCTGATTAAACAGCATGATCATTACACAGGTGCACCTTGTGCTGGGGACAATAAAATGTCACTAAAATGTGTAACACAATACAATGCCACAGATTTCTCAAGTTTTAAGGGACGGTGCAATTGGCATTGGCATTGACTGCAGGAATGTCCACCAGAGCTGTTGGCAGAGAATTTACTGTTAATTTCTCTACTATAAGCCGCCTCCAACATCTTTTAAGAGAATTTGGCAGTACGTCCAACCGGCCTCACAACCGAAAGACAACGTGTATGGTGTCATGTGGGCGAGCGGTTTGCTGATGTCAACATTTTGAACAGAGTGCCCCGTTGTGGGGTTATGGTTTGGACAGGTATAAGCTACGGACAACAAACACAATTGCATTTTATCGATGGCAATTTGAATGCTCAGAGATACCGTGACGAGATCCTGAGGCCCACTTTTTTTTAAGGTATCTGTGACCAACAGTTGCATATCTGTATTCCCAGTCATGTGAAATCCATAGATTAGGACCTAATGAATTTATTTAAATTGACTGATTTCCTCATATGAACTGTAACTCAGTCATATCGGTGAAATTGTCGCGTTTATATTGTTGTCCAGTATATAGGGCTCTGGCCCTGCGTGTCACAACGAGGCCAGCCATACTCAATGCTGAGCACATACTGTACTCTTTCATACTGTGTATTTCTGCTAGCTTGTCCCCTTTAATCTCTGCAGCATATGGTTCTGCAACCCTTGGGGAGTGAAAGAGGGAGGGGTGCTGGATTTCAGCCGAGAGGAAACAAATATGACAGGCTAGGAGTCTTCTCTGTAGCCTGTCAGAATCTGTACTGTCTGTCTGTCTGTCTGTCCCGGCCCTTCCGTCCGTACATCTCCAGTATCTTCTAGTCCAGGTGTAGTTGTCTAGTCTAGTTCAGGTGTAGTTGTCTAGTCTAGTTCAGGTGTAGTTGTCTAGTCTAGTCCAGGTGTAGTTGTCTAGTCTAGTCCAGGTGTAGTTGTCTAGTCTAGTCCAGGTGTAGTTGTCTAGTCTAGTCCAGGTGTAGTTGTCTAGTCTAGTCCAGGTGTAGTTGTCTGTCTAGTCCAGGTGTAGTTGTCTAATCCAGGTGTAGTTGTCTGTCTAGTCCAGGTGTAGTTGTCTAGTCTAGTCCAGGTGTAGTTGTCTAGTCTAGTCCAGGTGTAGTTGTCTGTCTAGTCCAGGTGTAGTTGTCTAGTCTAGTCCAGGTGTAGTTGTCTGTCTAGTCCAGGTGTAGTTGTCTGTCTAGTCTAGGTCTAGTTCAGGTGTAGTTGTCTAGTCCAGGTGTAGTTGTCTAGTCCAGGTGTAGTTTTCTAGTCTAGTTCAGGTGTAGTTGTCTAGTCCAGGTGTAGTTGTCTAGTCCAGGTGTAGTTGTCTAGTCTAGTTCAGGTGTAGTTGTCTAGTCTAGTCCAGGTGTAGTTGTCTAGTCTAGTCCAGGTGTAGTTGTCTAGTCTAGTCCAGGTGTAGTTGTCTAGTCTAGTTCAGGTGTAGTTGTCTAGTCTAGTCCAGGTGTAGTTGTCTAGTCCAGGTGTAGTTGTCTAGTCCAGGTGTAGTTGTCTAGTTCAGGTGTAGTTGTCTAGTCCAGGTGTAGTTGTCTAGTCTAGTCCAGGTGTAGTTGTCTAGTTCAGGTGTAGTTGTCTAGTCCAGGTGTAGTTGTCTAGTCCAGGTGTAGTTGTCTAGTCCAGGTGTAGTTGTCTAGTCTAGTCCAGGTGTAGTTGTCTAGTCTAGTCCAGGTGTAGTTGTCTAGTCTAGTCCAGGTGTAGTTGTCTAGTCTAGTCCAGGTGTAGTTGTCTAGTCTAGTCCAGGTGTAGTTGTCTAGTTCAGGTGTAGTTGTCTAGTCCAGGTGTAGTTGTCTAGTCCAGGTGTAGTTGTCTAGTTCAGGTGTAGTTGTCTAGTCTAGTCCAGGTGTAGTTGCCTAGTTCAGGTGTAGTTGTCTAGTCCAGGTGTAGTTGTCTAGTCCAGGTGTAGTTGTCTAGTTCAGGTGGCTTAAAACTCCCAGGAGAAGCGGTTCTATATATCCAGTCATATAGGCCTACATTGTCTCACGTGACAGACAGAGCTTGCACTTAACCTGGAGTAAAGAGCATGGAAGTAGAATAATGTAATTCCCAGTGAGGCTGACGTAGAGGTACGCTGCTGTGACAACCAGCTCTCACAGTCTCACGTCAGAATTAGACGTTCCCACTAGGTTTTTCTAACGTCAAATTTCAAAGTGTTTAAGATCAAGTTCAGGCATTAACGCCGAATAAATAAACAAATGACTTTCTATCACTGGATTCGAACATATAACCTTTGAATTCGGAGGCAGTTGCGTAAGGTAACAGTGCTCACTGTTGCCCTATGTGGCTGCTTTCCACTTAATCTGCCGACGTCCTCATGGATGTACGTCGATTACTGACTTGTATCACGAGTGACCTGGCTGGCTGTGAAGCCCTCTAGAGGTAGGGAGAGAGCTACTCTAGCTGAATAATGTCATATTTTCTTTCTCTCTCTCTCTCTCTCTCTCTCTCTCTCTCTCTCTCTCTCTCTCTCTCTCTCTCTCTCTCTCTCTCCCTCTCGTTCTCTCTCTCGTTCTCTTTCTCCTTCTCGTTCTCTCTCTTTTTCTCTCTCTTTCTCTCTCATGCCACTCAACCTGACCGGCTTAAGTGAAGTAGGTCTCCTGCTGTGTAAAATAGGAGAGTGTAAATCGGTCTACGTCCTCCCTGGACTAAATGTCTTGTCAGAAATTGTTATAATCAACGTCAAGAACAGGACGCCTGTGAGGTGCCATTTGCTATAAAACTGCTACAGTACTTTAATTAGATGCTCACAATGTGCTACTTTATAATAACTACAACTCACATTAAATGTAATTAATTCTAGGTGATATAAAAACCTTTTCAAATAATGAGACTCTACTCTCTCTTTCAGAACAGTTCCATATTCTATAGTTCGAAGGTTCCATATTCTATAGTTCTAAGGTTCCATGTTCTAAGGTTCCACATTCTATAGTTCTAAGGTTCCACATTCTATAGTTCTAAGGTTCCATATTCCAAAATGTTCCTACTCATCCATAGAACATGAGCCAGTCAACACCAGCTGCTGGTTAAACATAACAGAACAGAAGACAGGCAATGTGGTGTTGCGCTCTCTCTCTCTCTCTGTGTGTGTGTGTGTGTGTGTGTGTGTGTGTGTGTGTGTGAGGCAGAACAGTGGAAAAAATATCAGAATTGGTCTGACTGTAAACGCAGCCATAGAAAACTATCCTAGAGAAAAGCCAAGATGACAGATGGATAGAATTATAAAGAGAAATAGAAAAAAGAGAGAGAGAGAAGACAACGAGAAAGATAGAGCAGGGAGGGACGGAGGGATAGAAAGAATTAGCAGCAAGACCTGTTGCTACAAGAAAAGGGCAACCAGTGAAGAACAAACACCATTGTAAATACAACCCATATTTATGTTGATTTATTTTCCCTTTTGTACTTTAACTATTCGCACATCGTTACAACACTGTATATAGAGTATAGACATAATATGACATTTGCAATGTCTTTATTCTTTTGGAACTTTTGTGAGTGTAATGTTTACTGTTCATTTTTTGTTTATTTCACTTTTGTTTATTATCTATTTCACTTGCTTTCGCAATGTAAACATATGTTTGCCATGCCAATAAAGCCCCTTAAATTGAATTTGAGTGAGAGAGAGAGAGAGAGATAATTAACAGCAATGACAAATGGTTTGATGAAGAATGCAAAAACCTAAGAAAGAAATGTAGAAACCTCTCCAAACAAAAACAGAGACCCAGAAAACCTGAGCCTTACGCCTTCACTACGGTGAATCACTAAAACAATACAGAAATACACTACGGAATAAGAAGGAACAGCACGTCAGAAATCAGCTCAATGTGATTGAAGAATCCATAGAATATAACGACTTCTGGGAGAATTGGAACACTAAACAAATAACAACACAAAGTGTTATCTATCCAAAATGGAGATGTATGGTTAAACTACTTCTCCAATCTTTTTGGCTCTGTAACAAAGAACAACGAGCAAAAACATAGACATCAGGTCTGGGCAGAGGCCGGCCCGGGGGCCGTATGTTGGCCCGTGACCTGATTCAATACGACCCGCGGAATCATGCTCAGATCACATAAAGAATTTGAGATAGTTAAGTTTAAAAATAAAAAAATAAATAAAAAAGCCCAATGAAAATATCGCCTTTATGTAATGATTTTACTCCCACCTCTTTTGCGGCATTTATTTTGAAGGCACGTATAAATAACAACTACACACAGACAGACAGTGACTGACAGGTTGACACACACGTCAAAGTTACAAATAGTAGCATACAAGCATAGTAAATACAAATTGCTCAAAAAAAATGGTTTTTCAAAGATTTCAAAGAGAAGGAAAGTACCTTTATTGAGGTATCAGGGAAAGCATCGCTGTCTTGAAAGACTAGAACTTGTCCCGACACTTCCAGACGAAGCAGAGAAATATAGGAATATGTCTTCTGAGCAGAGGGCAAGTTCATCAAAAGAGTTGCTTTCTCAGTTGCAAAAGCAGCGAGGACTTTTCACAAAACTGCATTCAGCAAACAACAGAATTGCTGTCCACAAAAAAATGCTAAAAACATATCAAGCCATTCGCTGAATTCATTAAAGAATGTTTAATTGACTCTGCAGCAAAACATTGCCCCGACAAGAAAGAGCTGTTTGAAAATGTTTCCCTGTCAAGACGAACAGTGTTGAGGACATTGCAGAGAATATGGAACAACAGTTGAAAGACAAGGATTTCACCTACTTCTCCTTGGCCCTGGATGAGAGCAGTGATGCACATGACACAGCACAGTTGTTGATATTCTTACGAGGCAAAACCCCAAAACCCCAGAACTCCAGAACCCCAGAACTTCATAACCCCATAACTCCATAACTCCATAACCCCAGAACCCCAGAACTCCATAACCCCAGAACTCCATAACCCCAGAACTCCAGAACCCCAGAACTCCATAACCCCAGAACTCCATAACCCCATAACCCCAGAACCCCATAACTCCATAACCCCATAACTCCATAACCCCAGAACTCCATAACCCCATAACTCCATAACCCCAGAACCCCATAACCCCATAACCCCATAACCCCAGAACTCCAGAACCCCAGAACTCCAGAACCCCATAACTCCATAACCCCATAACTCCATAACCCCAGAACTCCATAACCCCAGAACTCCATAACCCCATAACCCCATAACCCCAGAACTCCATAACCCCATAACTCCATAACCCCAGAACTCCATAACCCCATAACTCCATAACCCCAGAACCCCAGAACTCCATAACCCCAGAACTCCATAACCCCAGAACTCCATAACCCCATAACTCCATAACTCCAGAACCCCAGAACCCCATAACTCCATAACCCCATAACTCCATAACCCCAGAACTCCATAACCCCATAACTCCATAACCCCAGAACCCCAGAACCTCAGAACCCCAGACTTTGAAACTACAGAGGAGTTTGCTTCAGAGCAGTCAATGAAGAGCACAACCACAGGGAAATATTTATTGGAGGAGGTTAATAAGTGTGTGGCAAAGCTGGGACTGAGTTTTGTAAAGTTATCCAATGTGACCACTGATGGGTGGCCAAACTTGACAGGAAAAAACGTTGGCCTTTTGAAAAGGATACAAGATCAAGTAGCTGAGCTGAACCCAGATCAGAAAAGTATTTTCCTGCATTGCATTATTCATCAGGAGGTGCTCTGTAAATGTGTTCTGAAAATGAGCCATGTTGTGGATACAGTCACTAAAGTGGTAAACTTCATAAGAGCAAAATCTTTAAACCCCAGACAGTTTGTCTCACTGTTGGAAGAGTCAGAGTCATGCAGATCTCCCCTACCACACAAACGTGAGATGGCGGAGTTTGGGGAAGGTGCTTAAAAGGGTGTGGGACCTGAAGTCGGAGATGGCAGAGTTTTTGCAAATGAAAGGAAAATATGTGGATTTCCCTCAACTGCAAGATAAAGAATGATTGGCTGATTTTGCCTTCGCCGTGGACATCATGGCCTTCATGAATGAACTGAATTCCAAACTACAAGGGATCGGCCATTTTGCACATCAGATGTAAAGCCTTGTCAAAGCCTTCAAGGGAAAATTACTCCTCCTGACCCGCCAAGTAGAAGCCAACAGTCTCACCCACCTTCTGACACTACTAGTCTGTTCCCTATCAGATGAGAACAATCTCACCCACCTTCCAACACTACTAGTCTGTTCCCTATCAGATGAGAACAATCTCACCCACCTTCCAACACTACTGGTCTGTTCCCTATCAGATGAGAACAATCTCACCCACCTTCCAACACTACTAGTCTGTTCCCTATCAGATGAGAACAATCTCACCCACCTTCCAACACTACTAGTCTGTTCCCTATCAGAAGAGAACAATCTCACCCACCTTCCTTCCAACACTACTAGTCTGTTCCCTATCAGATGAGAACAATCTCACCCACCTTCCAACACTACTGGTCTGTTCCCTATCAAATGAGAACAATCTCACCCACCTTCCTTCCAACACTACTAGTCTGTTCCCTATCAGAAGAGAACAATCTCACCCACCTTCCTTCCAACACTACTGGTCTGTTCCCTATCAGATGAGAACAATCTCACCCACCTTCCAACACTACTGGTCTGTTCCCTATCAGATGAGAACAATCTCACCCACCTTCCTTCCAACACTACTAGTCTGTTCCCTATCAGATGAGAACAATCTCACCCACCTTCCAACACTACTAGTCTGTTCCCTATCAGATGACCAATGGGAGAAGTATACATCGCTGCTACGTGCTTTGAACGGTGAGTTTTCTCGTCATTTTGAAGATTTCAAAGTGTTGGAAAATGACTTGCTGTTGGTTTCCTCTACCTTTCACCTTCAATGTGGATAACGCTCCCACTGACCTGCAACTTGAGCTTATCGATCTTCAGTCTGATGCAGTGATTGGAGAACTATTCCAAACAAATGTCACTGTCTAAGTTCTATGCATCTCTCGATGAACAAAACTTTCCAAAGAATTGGAGTCATGCTCAGAAGATGTTTGGGTCAACCTATGTATGTGAACAGACAGATCATCTCTAACTGACTCTCACCTCTCAGTAATCCTGCGCATAGCGACATCAGAAACTACACCTGACTTCACTGCTCTAGTCAATGCCCATCAGACTTCACTCCTCACACTGATTGAGTAGTTTAAATGTAATTTTCACACCAGCCTTCGCTTTGGTTCCCCCTCCTGTCCAGCTCAGGCGTTCGGCATCGCCGGCCTTCTAGCTGCTGCCGAATCTGCTGATGGCAAATGCCCTTCACTCATCAACCCCGGACTTGTCTCGTCATCATTACACACACCTGGTTCCAATCCCTACTCTATCACTGTATATACAGTTGAAGTCGGAAGTTTACATAAACTTAAGTTGGAGTCATTAAAACTTGTTTTTCAACCACTCCACAAATTTCTTGTTATCAAACTATAGTTTTGCCAAGTCGGTTAAGACATCTACTTTGTGCATGACACAAGTCATTTTTAAAACAATTGTTTACAGACAGATTATTTCACTGTATAATTCACTGTATCACAATTCCAGTTGGTCAGAAGTTAACATACACTAAGTTGTCTGTGCCTTTAAACAGCTTGAAAAATTCCAGAAAATGATGTGATGGCTTTAGAAGCTTCTGATAGGCTAATTTACATCATTTGAGTCAATTGGAGGTGTACCTGTGGATGTATTTCAAGGCCTAACTTCAAACTCAGTGCCTCTTCGCTTGACATCATGGGAAAATCAAAAGAAATCAGCCAAGACCTCAGAAAAAAATTGTAGACCTTCACACATCTGGTTCACCATTGGGAGCAATTTCCAAATGCCTGAAGGTACCACGTTCATCTGTACAAACAATAGTACGCAAGTATAAACACCATGGGACCACACAGCCGTCATACCGCTCAGGAAGGAGACACGTTCTGTCTCCTAGAGATGAACGTACTTTTGTGCGAAAATTACAAATCCATCCCAGAACAACAGCAAAGGACCTTGTGAAGATGCTGGAGGAAACAGGTACAAAAGTATCTATATCCACAGTAAAACGAGTCCTATATCGACATAACCTGAAAGGCCGCTCAGCAAGGAAGAAGCCGCTGCTCCAAAACCGCCATAATAAGCCAGACTACGGTTTACAACTGCACATGAGGACAGAGATTGTACTTTTTGGAGAAATGTCCTCTGGTCTGATGAAACAAAAATAGAACTGTTTTGCCACAATGATCATCGTTATGTTTGGAGGAAAAAGGGGGGGGCTTGCAAGCCGAAGAACCCCATCCCAACCGTGAAGCACGGGGGTGGCAGCATCATGTTGTGGGGGTGCTTTGGTGCAGGAGGGACTGGTGCACTTCACAAAATAGATGGCATCATGAGGACGGAAAATTATGTGGATATATTGAAGCAACATCTCAAGACATCAGTCAGGAAGTTAAAGCTTGGTCGCAAATGGGTCTTCCAAATGGACAATGACCCCAAGCATACTTCCAAAGTTGTGGCAAAATGGCTTAAGGACAACAAAGTCAAGGTATTGGAGTGGCCATCACAAAGCCCTGACCTCAATCCTATAGAAAATTTGTGGGCAGAACTGAAAAAGCGTGTGCGAGCAAAGAGGCCTACAAACCTGACTCAGTTACACCAGCTCTGTCAGGAGGAATGGGCCAAAATTCACCCAACTTATTGTGGGAAGCTTGTGGAAGGCTACCCGAAACGTTTGACCCAAGCTAAAGAATTTAAAGGCAATGCTACCAAATACTAATTGAGTGTATGTAAACTTCTGACCCACTGGGAATGTGATGAAAGAAATAAAAGCTGAAATAAATAATTCTCTCTACTATTATTCTGACATTTCACATTCTTAAAATAAAGTGGTGATCCTAACTGACCTAAGACAGGGAACGTTTTACACAGATTAAATGTCAGGAATTGTGAAAAACTGAGTTTAAATGTATTTGGCTAAGGTGTATGTAAACTTCCGACTTCAACTGTAGATCTTCTGCACAGATTCTGTCAGACCTGGGTCCTGACAGTAAATCTCAGTAAGAGATATGTCCAGTCGCCAGGACGACAAATACTAATTCCATCTAGACACTGTTTCCCTGGAGCACACAAAAAAACTATACATACCTCGGACCTAAACATCAGCGCCAAAGGTAACTTCCACAAAGCCGTGAACGAGCTGAGAGACAAGATGGCCCTTCACATAATATGACATCTGAAATGTCTGTAATATTTACTCAACACTTTTAGTTCTTTCACTTTTGTTTATTATCTACTTCACTTGCTTTGGTAATGTTAACATATATTTTCCCATGCCAATAAAGCCCTTAAATTGAAATTGAAATTGAGAGAGAGAGAGAGAGAGAGAGAGAAAACGGAGAAACTAAGGCTGGGATTCATTCTAACCCACGATAGCAAAATGTATTTACAATATTCATCCTGGCATTGGCCAACACACTTCTAATTCTGAAAAAGCTACTGCTACTGCTACTGCTACTGTACTGCTACTGTACTGCTACTGCACTGCTACTGCACTGCTACTGCTAGCACACTGCTACTGCTAGCACACTGCTACTGCTAGCACACTGCTACTGCTACTGCACTTCTACTGCTACTGCATTGCTACTGCTAGTACACTGCTACTGTACTGCTACTGCTACTGTACTGCTACTGCTACTGCACTGCTACTACACTGCTACTGCCCTGCTACTGCACTGCTACTGCTACTGCTAGTACACTGCTACTGCTAGCACACTGCTACTGCTAGCACACTGCTACTGCTACTGCACTTCTACTGCTACTGCATTGCTACTGCTAGTACACTGCTACTGCTACTGCACTGCTAGTACACTGCTACTGCTACTGCACTGCTACTGCTAGTACACTGCTACTGCTACTGCACTGCTACTGCTAGTGCACTGCTACTGCAGGCCTGCTACTGCCTGCACGCTGGCACTGCTACTGCACTGCTAGTACACTGCTACTGCTAGTGCACTGCTACTACACTGCTACTGCACTGCTACTGCTACTGCTAGTGCACTGCTACTGCACTGCTAGTCCGCACTGCTAGGCCTGCACACCTGCTACTGCTACTGCACTGCTACTGCTACTACACTGCTACTGCACTGCTACTGCACTGCCTGCACTGCACTGCTAGTACACTGCTACTGCTAGTGCACTGCTACTGCACTGCTACTGCTACTGCACTGCTACTGCTAGTGCACTGCTACTGCACTGCTAGTACACTGCTACTGCTAGTGCACTGCTACTACACTGCTACTGCACTGCTACTGCTACTGCTAGTGCACTGCTACTGCACTGCTAGTACACTGCTACTGCTACTACACTGCTACTGCACTGCTACTGCTACTACACTGCTACTGCTACTGCTAGTGCACTGCTACTACACTGCTACTGCTAGTGCACTGCTACTACACTGCTACTGCACTGCTACTGCTACTGCACTGCTACTACACTGCTACTGCTACTACACTGCTACTCCATCTGCTTTTTCTTCATCTGAGTATGTTTTCTCTCATAGTCCGAGACCATCAGGTCGTTGTGGTGGTTATACATTTCTCCTAAGTGGAGATTTTCTCTTTTCTCTCTCTCTTACCTGTCTATCTCATTTGAAGTCCATGCTGTCACTGTCACTTGTCCACTCAAGCTTAACATTGTTGTCATCTATCGCCCACCAGGTGCCCTTGGAGAGTTCCTCAATGAGCTTGACACTTTGATGAACTCATTTCCTTGACGATGGCTCACCGCTCTTCGTACTTGGCGACTTCAACCTCCCGACGTCTGCTTTCGAATTAATTTATTTCCAACTCTCTCTTTTCCCCCTTACTTGTCTCTTTTGACCTCACCCTTTCCCAATCCCTTCTAATTCACAAGGCCGGTGATACACTTGACCTCATCTTTACTAGAGGCATAATTATCCCACCTTCCTCTCCCTCCATAATCCTCCACCCCCTTCCCCCTTATTGAGTCTCCCCCCACATGACATCCTGCGGTGAGTAAGGTCTGGCCACCAGACAACCTGCCTGCTCAACCCCCCCATCCCATCCTCCAGAACATCTCTGGAGACCTTCTCCCATTCCTCACTTCCCTCATCCTCATCCCTGACCACTGGCTGCTCCCATCCTCAAGAAACCAACACTTGACTCACCTGACGTCAAGAACTAAAAAGACCTGTATCCCATCTTTCTTTTGTTTCCAAAACACTTGAGCGTGCTGTCTCTGATTAACTTTCTGGTTATCTCTCTCAGAACAATCTTCATTGACCTTAAACCAGTCAGGCTTCAAGACGGAGACTGCTCTTCTCTGTGTCACGGAGGCTCTCTCCGCACTGCCAAAGCTGACTCTCTCTCCTCTGTTCTCATCCTCCTAGATCTATCTGCTGCCTTCGACATCGTGAACCATCAGATCCTCCTCTCCACCCTCTCAGGGTTGGCCGTCTCAGGCTCGGCACACTCTTGGATTGCATCCTACCTGGCAGGTCTCTCCTACCAGGTGACGTGGAGAGGATCTGTGTCTGCATCACGTACTCTCACTACTGGTGTCCCCCAGTGCTCGGTTCTAGGCCCTCTCCAGTCTGGACTACTGCAACTCGCTGATGGGCTGGGCTCCCCACTTGTGACATCAAACCCCTGCAACGTAATCCAGAACGCTGCAGCCCGCCTGGTTTTCAACCTTCCCAAGTTCTCTCATGTCACCCCGCTTCTCCTCACACTCCACTGGCTTCCAGTTGAAGCTCTCATCCACTACCAGACCATGGTGCTTACCTACAGAGCAGCAAGATGAACTGACCCTCCCTACCTTCAGGCTATGATCAAACCCTACACCCCAACCCGAGTACTCCGTTCTGCCACCTCTGGTCTCTTGGCTCTCCCACCCCTACGGGAGGGCAGCTCCCGCTCAGACCAGTCCAAACTGTTCTCTGTTCTAGCACTCCAATGGCGGAACCAGCTTCTCGCTGAAGCTAGGACAGCAGAGTCCCTGCCCATCTTCCTTTTCAAACAGAATCTTAAATAATCCTCCGCCTCACCCTTAACCAGTACTTGCATTTGACCCCCCCTCCCTTTCTATCTCTGACTACTGATAGCTACTTTAATGAGGAAAAATGTACTTTCTATGCCTGTGATATGTGGTTGTCCCACCTAGCTATCTGGAGATGAATGTACTGACTATGACTGGTCCACCTAGCTATCTGGAGATGAATGTACTGACTGGTCCACCTAGCTATCTGGAGATTAATGTACTGACTATGACTGGTCCACCTAGCTATCTGGAGATGAATGTACTGACTATGACTGGTCCACCTAGCTATCTGGAGATGAATGTACTGACTATGACTGGTCCACCTAGCTATCTGGAGATTAATGGACTGACTATGACTGGTCCACCTAGCTATCTGAAGATGAATGTACTGACTGGCCCACCTAGCTATCTGGAGATGAATGTACTGACTGGTTCACCTAGCTATCTGGAGATGAATGGACTGACTATGACTGGTCCACCTAGCTATCTGGAGATGAATGTACTGACTATGACTGGTCCACCTAGCTATCTGAAGATGAATGTACTGACTATGACTGGTCCACCTAGCAATCTGGAGATGAATGTACTGACTGGTCCACCTAGCTATCTGGAGATGAATGGACTGACTATGACTGGTCCACCTAGCTATCTGGAGATGAATGTACTGACTATGACTGGTCCACCTAGCTATCTGGAGATGAATGTACTGACTATGACTGGTCCACCTAGCTATCTATCTGGAGATGAATGTACTGACTATGACTGGTCCACCTAGCTATCTGGAGATGAATGTACTGACTGGTCCACCTAGCTATCTGGAGATCAATGGACTGACTATGACTGGTCCACCTAGCTATCTGGAGATGAATGTACTGACTATGACTGGTCCACCTAGCTATCTGGAGATGAATGTACTGACTATGACTGGTCCACCTAGCTATCTGGAGATGAATGTACTGACTATGACTGGTCCACCTAGCTATCTGGAGATGAATGTACTGACTATGACTGGTCCACCTAGCTATCTGGAGATGAATGTACTGACTGGTCCACCTAGCTATCTGGAGATGAATGTACTGACTGGTCCACCTAGCTATCTGGAGATGAATGGACTGACTATGACTGGTCCACCTAGCTATCTGGAGATGAATGTACTGACTATGACTGGTCCACCTAGCTATCTGGAGATGAATGTACTGACTATGACTGGTCCACCTAGCTATCTATCTGGAGATGAATGTACTGACTATGACTGGTCCACCTAGCTATCTGGAGATGAATGTACTGACTATGACTGGTCCACCTAGCTATCTGGAGATGAATGGACTGACTATGACTGGTCCACCTAGCTATCTGGAGATGAATGTACTGACTGGTCCACCTAGCTATCTATCTGGAGATTAATGGACTGACTATGACTGGTCCACCTAGCTATCTGGAGATGAATGGACTGACTATGACTGGTCCACCTAGCTATCTGGAGATGAATGTACTGACTGGTCCACCTAGCTATCTGGAGATTAATGGACTGACTGTAAATCGATCTGGATTAGAGTGTCTGCTAAATGACTAAAATGTAAAAGGTAAATGTAGTGCACTATATATGGAATAGGGCTCTGGTCTAAAGTAGTGCACCATATATTGAATAGGGCTCTGGTCTAAAGTAGTGCACTATATATGGAATAGGGCCCTGGTCTAAAGTAGTGCACTATATATGGAATAGGGCTCTGGTCTAAAGTAGTGTACTATATATGGAATAGGGCTCTGGTGTAAAGTAGTGCACTATATATGGAATAGGGCTCTGGTCTAAAGTAGTGCACTATATATGGAATAGGGCACTGGTCTAAAGTAGTGCATTATATAGGGAATAGGGTGCCATTTGGAACAAACTGTATGCAGCTGCAACATTATAATTTTTTTTGACAGCAACAGCGGGTGGGTATCAACGGGGAGTCTGGGTATCAACGGGGAGTCTGGGTAGAGAAATCCATCAGGTTGGCTGCTCACTGTGGGGCTGAACAGTTTTAACAGTAACAGAAAGGCAGGGTAGACTGGGTTTTAACTGTATCAGAAAGGCAGGGTAGACTGGGGTTTTAACAGTATCAGAAAGGCAGGGTAGACTGGGGTTTTTACTGTATCAGAAAGGTAGGGTAGACTGGGGTTTTAACAGTATCAGAAAGGCAGGGTAGACTGGGGTTTTAACAGTATCAGAAAGGCAGGGTAGACTGGGGTTTTAACTGTATCAGAAAGGCAGGGTAGACTGGGGTTTTTACTGTATCAGAAAGGCAGGGTAGACTGGGGTTTTAACAGTATCAGAAAGGCAGGGTAGACTGGGGTTTTTACTGTATCAGAAAGGCAGGGTAGACTGGGGTTTTAACTGTATCAGAAAGGCAGGGTAGACTGGGGTTTTTACTGTATCAGAAAGGCAGGGTAGACTGGGGTTTTAACAGTATCAGAAAGGCAGGGTAGACTGGGGTTTTAACAGTATCAGAAAGGCAGGGTAGACTGGGGTTTAACTGTATCAGAAAGGCAGGGTAGACTGGGGTTTTAACTCTATCAGAAAGGCAGGGTCGACTGGGGTTTTAACTGTATCAGAAAGGCAGGGTAGACTGGGGTTTTAACAGTATCAGAAAGGTAGGGTAGACTGGGGTTTTAACAGTATCAGAAAGGCAGGGTAGACTGGGGTTTTAACAGTATCAGAAAGGTAGGGTAGACTGGGGTTTTAACAGTATCAGAAAGGCAGGGTAGACTGGGGTTTTAACAGTATCAGAAAGGCAGGGTAGACTGGGGTTTTAACAGTATCAGAAAGGCAGGGTAGACTGGGGTTTTAACAGTATCAGAAAGGTAGGGTCGACTGGGGTTTTAACAGTATCAGAAAGGTAGGGTAGACTGGGGTTTTAACAGTATCAGAAAGGTAGGGTAGACTGGGGTTTTAACTGTATCAGAAAGGTAGGGTAGACTGGGGTTTTAACAGTATCAGAAAGGCAGGGTAGACTGGGGTTTTAACAGTATCAGAAAGGCAGGGTAGACTGGGGTTTTAACAGTATCAGAAAGGCAGGGTAGACTGGGGTTTTTACTGTATCAGAAAGGCAGGGTAGACTGGGGTTTTAACAGTATCAGAAAGGTAGGGTAGACTGGGGTTTTAACAGTATCAGAAAGGCAGGGTAGACTGGGGTTTTAACAGTATCAGAAAGGTAGGGTAGACTGGGGTTTTAACAGTATCAGAAAGGTAGGGTAGACTGGGGTTTTAACAGTATCAGAAAGGCAGGGTAGACTGGGGTTTTAACAGTATCAGAAAGGTAGGGTAGACTGGGGTTTTAACAGTATCAGAAAGGCAGGGTAGACTGGGGTTTTAACAGTATCAGAAAGGTAGGGTAGACTGGGGTTTTAACAGTATCAGAAAGGTAGGGTAGACTGGGGTTTTAACAGTATCAGAAAGGTAGGGTAGACTGGGGTTTTAACAGTATCAGAAAGGTAGGGTAGACTGGGGTTTTAACAGTATCAGAAAGGTAGGGTAGACTGGGGTTTTTACTGTATCAGAAAGGCAGGGTAGACTGGGGTTTTAACATTATCAGAAAGGTAGGGTAGACTGGGGTTTTAACAGTATCAGAAAGGCAGGGTAGACTGGGGTTTTAACAGTATCAGAAAGGCAGGGTCGACTGGGGTTTTTACTGACTGACTGACTGTTGACTCATCCAGAGGGCATACTGTCTGACTGACTGAAGGCTCGTCAATAGGGCATATTGACTGACTGTTGGCTCGTCCAGAGGGCATACTGACTGACTGACTGTTGGCTCGTCCAGAGGGCATACCGACTGACTGACTGTTTGCTCGTCCAGAGGGCATACTGACTGACTGACTGACTGTTTGCTCGTCCATGGGGCATACTGATTGTCTGACTGACTGTTGGCTCATCCAGAGGGCATACTGACTGACTGATTGTTGGCTCGTCCAGAGGGCATACCGACTGAGTGACTGTTTGCTCGTCCAAAGAGCATACTGACTGACTGACTGTTTCTCCTTCACCCAAATCCAGACAACTGATGTTCTGAAATAGCTGCAAAATCTGGTCCCCTACAAATCAGCTGGGCTAGACAACCTGGACCCTCTCTTTCTAAAATTATCAGCCGAAATTGTTGCAACCCCTATTACTAACCTGTTCAACCTCTCGTTCGTATCATCTGAGATCCCCAAAGATTGGAAAGCTGCCGCGGTCATCCCCCTCTTCAAAGGGGGAGACACTCTAGACCCAAACTGTTATAGACCTATATCCATCCTGCCCTGCCTTTCTAAGGTCTTCGAAAGCCAAGTTAACAAACGGATCACCGACCATTTCGAATCCCACCATACCTTCTTCACTATGCAATCTGGTTTCCGAGCTGGTCATGGGTGCACCTCAGCCACGCTCAAGGTCCTAAACGATATCATAACTGCCATCAATAAAAGACAGTACTGTCCAGCCGTATTCATCGACCTGGCCAAGGCTTCGACTCTGTCAATCACCGCATTCTTATCGGCAGACTCAATAGCCTTGGTTTCTCAAATGACTGCCTCACCTGGCTCACCAACTACTTCTCAGATAGAGTTCATTGTGTCAAATCGGAGGGCCTGTTGTCCGGACCTCTGGCAGTCTCTATGGGGGTGACACAGGGTTCAATTCTTGGGCCGACTCTCTTCTCTGTATATATCAATGATGTCGCTCTTGCTGCTGGTAATTCTCTGATCCACCTCTACGCAGACGACACCATTCTGTATACTTCTGGCCCTTCTTTGGACACTGTGTTAACAAACCTCCAAACGAGCTTCAATGCCATACAACACTCCTTCCGGGGCCTCCAACTGCCGTACCCGCCCGCCCAACTAGCATCACTACTCTGGACGGTTCTGACTTAGAATATGTGGACAAATACCTAGGTGTCTGGTTCGACTATAAATTCTCCTTCCAGACTCATATTAAACATCTCCAATCCAAAATTAAATCAAGAATTGGCTTCTTATTTCGCAACAAAGCCTCCTTCTCTCATGCTACCAAACATACCCTCGTAAAACTGACTATCCTACCGATCCTTGTCATGACGTGGCCCTCTTTGGGTATAGCGAGTAACATCCCCCTCTCTCTCACCACCTCTCTCTTCCTCCTACATGCAGGTTCTGTTATCTCAGGTCATAAATTCCTGGAGGAGACCCTCTCCCCCCCGGCCATGCAGTATAGAGAGAGAGTTTCACAGTAGAACAAAGGAACTTCTTCTACATCACAGAACTTGAGAACTGAACAATATCCATGTTTTGGAGAATGTGTAAACGGTCGGTGGAGTAGCCAGCTACGACCCGATCCGTTTTGTTTCATGTTTGTGACCACATAAAAGACAATACAGCCACATTACCATAACTCTGTTTATACAGGAGCCTCCGTTATGAGGTTTGAGTCTAATTATTGTATAAAATGAATGAGTAAAGATGAAACTATTTGTGAAATGATGTAAGGTGATGTTGAACCATTAATGTGAGAGAATTGTATTCTCTTTAAAGTTTAACTAAGTCATTGGTCCGCCCCCGTGAGCACAGACATTGGTCTGGCGTCATGGGACAGCCCTTTTCTACTGTTTCGAATATAACCCCCACCTGAAGAAATCCTCTTGAGACCATGCCTACCTCGGTCAGCTGAGGGAGCAAAGGTTTGAGTAGAGAAAACAAAAACCTCAGTATAAGCTAAGGCTGTAAGGGTTTTTGAATTCCTAACCATACCACGTGTTTAAACTCTGAGACTATCGATCCCGACAGAATAAGAGCAACTCTTCGATGCTAATTACTAGTCTGCAGCTAGAAATTATGTACCATTGAATGCGAGGACCGACAACCGCCGAAACATCTATTCCATAAGAACATTTCTGAAAGGGACTCTGAAGTATCCATTCTAACCACGAAAGACTTCTTGGAAGCAGATGGAGAGACGAGCGGATGAACTTTCCAACAGAAAGATGGACGATTCCAACAGAGATCTCTGACGACACACTGAGCGTAAATATATATTGATTGCAATGATTCCCGAATGAGTGAGCGTTCATGTGCAGAGGCTTAGCATTTCAATTAATAATTATCAACTGTGTAGTGACTCTTGTAATTCCCGTCCTTCTCAGTCCACACCCACTTCCCTTTGTCCACCAAGCCGCCATATCGGCTTTGCCCACTAGGGACCCTCGCCTATCATTTCCTTGTAACCATATCTACTGTTTGTTTGTTTATGCATTTCTGTGATTATTTAGTTAGTTAGTAAATAAATGATTAAGACAATTGGTGTATGGATGATTCATAGTAAAGGCTGGGTTCGTGCAGATTACCAACAATTTACGACGTTCAAAATGAGACTAACGTGAGGTAAAGAATAATTCATTAATTAGAAGACTAATTAGATATTAAAATATCTGAAGAGTTATATTAGGAAAATTATAATTTTGTAATCTGAAGATTTTCCTCGGTGCCCCGACTTCCTAGTTAATTACATTTACATGATTCGTTTAGTCACATAATAATAATTACAGAGAATTGATTTGATAAAATAACAAAGACACGACATCACCAAAGCCCCATATACTACCCACCACTGCGACCTGTATGCTCTCGTTGGCTGGCCCTCACTACATATCTGTCGCCAAACCCACTGACTCCAGGTCATCTATAAGTCTTTGCTAGGTAAAGCCCCACCTTATCTCAGCTCACTGGTCACCATAGCAGCACCCACCTGTAGCACGCACTCCAGCAGGTATATTTCACTGGTCATCCCCAAAGCCAACACGGAATTGGTCGCCTTTCCTTCCAGTTCTCTGCTGACAATGACTGGAACGAATTGCAAAAATCACTGAAGCTGGAGACTTATATTTCCCTCTCTAACTTTAAGCATCAGCTGTCTGAGCAGCTTACCGATCACTGTACCTGTACATAGCCCATCTGTAAATAGCCCACCCAACTACCTCATCCCCATATTGTTATTTATTCTCTTGCTCTTTTACACCCCAGTATCTCTACTTGCACATCATCATCTGCACATCTATCACTCCAGTATTAATGCTAAATTGTAATTATTTTCGCCTCTTAGGCGTATTTATTGCCTTACCTCCCTTCTCTTCTACATTTGCACACACTGTATATAGACTTTTTCTATTGTGTTATTGACTGTATGTTTGTTAATGTGTAACTCTGTGTTGTTGTTTGTGTGGTTAAATAAAAGTGAAATAATAGTAAAAAAAAAATAACAATAATGTAACTGTAACCTCTAACTGCCCTGAATGCCTCTACTGATCCTACAGCTATTGTATGCAGTAATCATGTGCCTATGAACCAGATTTATACTGTTAGCACTGAGCCAGTGTGCCCTAGGAGGAAGTCCACTGTGTGCAGCTCACCCTGCACTAACATAAATAACATAAGCATATCTACTGCCGCTAAGCTTCCCAGTAAAACAAGTAAGCATCCCAGAAGAAAAGTGCTCAAAATATCCCACGTTAACATATGTAGCTTAAGAAACAAGGTTCATGAAATCAATAATTTACTAGTAACAGATGATGATATTCTGACTATCTCTGAAACTCACTTGGATAATACCTTTGATGATACTGTGGTAGAAATACAAGGTTATAACATCTACAGAAAAGACAGACATGCCAATGGTGGAGGTATTGCTGTTTATATTCAGAACCACGTTCCTGTAAAAATTAGAGAGGATCTCATGTTAAATAGTGTTGAAGTAATATGGCTACAGGTTCATCTGCCTCACCTAAAGCCCATTCTGGTAGGAAGCTGCTACAGACCACCAAGTGCTAACAGTCAGTATCTGGATAATGTGTGAAGTTCTTGATGATGTATGTGATATCGACAAAGAGGTATATTCTCTGGGTGATTTAAATATTTACTAGCTTTCTTCGAGCTGCAACCTGGTTCAGGTTATCAATCAACCTACCAGGGTAGTTACAAACAGCACAGGAATTAAATCATCAACATGTATTGATCACATCTTTTAATAATGCTGCAGAAATTATCTTGAAAGCAGTATCCAGATCCATCAGATGTAGTGATCACAATATAGTAGCCATATCTAGGAAAACCAAAGCTCCAAAGGCTGGGACTAATTATAGTGTATAAGAGGTCATACAATACGTTTTGTAGTGATTCCTATGTTGTTGATGTAAATAATATCAGTTCGTGTAATGAGGAGCACTTGAAAACAAGGGAGAGCCGCACACTCTTAATATCCAACGTTTCGACATCCAAGCTGTCT
This sequence comes from Salmo salar, assembly GCF_965601325.2. NCBI lineage: Eukaryota > Metazoa > Chordata > Actinopteri > Salmoniformes > Salmonidae > Salmo > Salmo salar. The sequence goes on along the minus strand of NC_138293.1, from coordinate 3,114,997 downwards.
TCATCAGGGTATGATGAATACCCTGATGAAGACAGCTTGGCTGTCGAAACGTTGGATATTACATTTTTGCATCTGAGCTCCTAGAGTGTGCGGCTCTCCCTTGTTTTCTACTCCGCTAGCCAGCACCTCGCCTTTATAGGTGTGCGTTTCTTGTCCTTCTAGAGTGTAATGAGGAGCAAACAGACACTGCTTATTCCAGTTGCTAATAAGCATGCACCCATTAAGAAAATGACTGTAAAAACTGGGAATTGATGAGGAATTGAAAAATTGTATGGTTGAGAGGTACGAGGCAAAAGGAACGGCAAATAAAGCTGGCCGCACAACCGATTGGCAAACTTATTGCAAATTGAGAAATCATGTGAATAAACTGAATAAAAAGAAGAAGAAGAAACTACACTATGAAACCAAGATAAATTAAATAAAGAATGATCGTAAAAAGCTTTGGAGCACCTTAAATGAAATTCTGGGAAAAAGGCAAACTCGGCTCCATCCTTCATTGAATCAGATGGCTCATTCATCACAAAACCCACTGATATTGCCAACTACTTTAATGATTTTTTTCATTGGCAAGATTAGCGAGAATATTTGTTGGTCTATGGCGTGTAATGAGGACCAACCAGAAGCTGCACTCGACACATTTATGAAATTGCTTATTCCAGTTACTAATAAGCATGCACCCATTTAAGAAAATTACTGTAAAAACTTAAATCCCCGTGGATTGATGAAGAATTGCAATATTGTATGGTTGTGAGAGATGAGGAAAAAGGAATGGCAAATAAGTCTTGCTGCACAGCTGATCAGCAATGAAACAAAGATACACTCCAGTAGAGCTGTATATACAGTATATATATATATATATAATATAATATGTATATACAGGACCAGTCAAAAGTTTTATAACACCTACTCATTCAAGGGTTTTTCTTTATTTTTATTATTTTCTACATTGTAGAATAATAGTGAAGACATCAAAACTATGAAATAACACATATGGAATCATGTAGTAACCAAAGAAGTGTTAAACAAATCAAAATATATTTTATATTTGAGATTCTTCAAATAGACACCCTTTGCCTTGATGACAGCTTTGCACACTCTTGGCATTCTCTCAACCAGCTTCATGAGATGGAATGCAGGTGTGCCTTCTTAAAAGTTCATTTGTGGAATTTCTTTCCTTCTTAGTGCATTTGAGCCAATCAGTTGTGTTGTGACAAGGTAGGGGTGGTATACAGAAGATAGCCCTATTTGGTAAAAGATCAAGTCCATATTATGGCAAGAACAGCTCAAATAAGCAAAGAGAAACGATAGTACATCATTACTTTAAGACATGAAGGACAGTCAATACGGACAATTTCAGTCGCAAAAACCATCAACCGCTGTGATGAAACTGGCTCTCATGAGGACCGCCACAGGAAAGGAAGACCCAGAGTTACCTCTGCTGCTGAGGATAAGTTCATTAGAGATACCAGCCTCAGAAATTACAGCCCAAATAAATGCTTCACAGAGTTCAAGTAACAGACTCATCTTAACATAAACTGTTCAGAGGAGACTGTGTAAATCAGGCCTTCATGGTCGATTTGCTGCAAAGAAACCACTACTAAAGGACACCAATAATAATAAGAAACTTGCTTGGGCCAAGAAACACGAGCAATGGACATTAGACCGTTGGAAATTTGTCCTTTGGTCTGATGAGTCCAAATTGGAGATTTTTGGTTCCAACAGCAGTGTCTTTGTAAGACAAGGTGTGGGTGAACGGATGATCTCCGCATGTGTATTTCCCACCGTAAAGCATGGAGGAGGAGGTGTTATGTTGTGGGGGTGTTTTGCTGGTGACACTGTCTGTGATTTATTTAGAATTCAATACACACTTAACCAGCATGGCTACCACAGCATTCTGCAGTGATACGCCATCCCATCTGGTTTGGGCTTAGTGGGACTATCATTTGTTTTTCAACAGGACAATGACCCAACACACCTCCAGGCTGTGTAAGGGATATTTTACCAAAAACGAGTGATGGAGTGCTTCATCAGATGACCTGGCCTCCACAAACCCCCGACCTCAACCAAATTGAGATGGCTTGGGATGAGTTGGACCACAGAGTGAAGGAAAAGCAGCCAACAAGTCCTCAGCATACAGCATGTGGGAACTCCTTCAAGACTGTTAGAAAAGCATTCCAGGTGAAGCTGGTTGAGAGAATGCCAAGAGTGTGCAAAGCTGTCATCAAGGTAAAGGGTGGCTATTTGAAGAATTTGTTTAACACTTTTTTGGTTACTACATGATTCCATATGTGTTTTTTCACAGTTTTTATGTCTTCACTATTATTCCACAATGTAGAAAATAGTCAAAATAAAGAAAAACCTTTGAAAGAGTAGGTGTTCTAAAACTTTTGACCGGTATGGTAGATTACATAAAGAATGATAGTTAAAAGCTTTGGCGCACCTTAAATACATTTTTTGGGTAAAATGGCAAACTCGGCTCCATCATTCATTGAATCAGATGGCTCATTCATCACAAAACCCACTGATATTGCCAACTACTTGAACGATTTAACAGTCAGTCAGTCAGTATGCCCTATAGACGAGCAAACTATTAAATCCCCATGGATTGATGAGGAAATGAAAAGATTGAATGGTTGAGAGGGATGAGGCAAAAGGAATGGCAAATAAGTCTGGCTGCACAACCGATTGGCAATGAAACACAGACAAATGACATAAAGAATGATAGTTACAAGTTTTGGAGCACCTTAAATTATATTTTGGGGAAAAAAGCAAACTCAACTCCATCATTCATTAAATCAGATGGCTCATTCATCACAAAACCGACTGATATTGCCAACGACTTTAATGATTTTTTCATTGGCAAGATTAGCAAATTTAGGCATGACATGCCAGCAACAAATGCTGACACTACACAACCAAGTATATCTGACCAAATTATGAAAGACAAGCATTGTCATTTTGAATTCCGTAGAGTCAGTGTGGAAGAGGTGAAAAAATTATTGCTGTCTATCAACAACGACAAGCCACCGGGATCTGGCAACTTGCATCGAAAATTACTGAGGATAATAGCAGACGATATTGCCACATCTTCAATTTAAGCCTATTAGAGAGTGTGTTGCCCTCAGGCCTGGAGGGAAGCAAAAGTCATTCTGCGACCTAAGAATAGTAAAGACCCCTTTACTGGCTCAAATAGTCAACCAAATCAGCCTGTTACCAACCTTTAGTAAAGTTTTTGTGTTTGACCAGATACAATGCTATTTTACAGTAAACAAATTGACAACAGACTTTCAGCATGGATATAGGGAAGGACACTCAACAAGCACAGCACTTACACAAATGGCTGATGATTGGCTGAGAGAAATTGATGATAAAAAGATTGTGGGGGCTGTTTTGTTAGACTTCAGTGCGGACATTTGACATTATCGATCATAGTCTGCTGCTGGCAAAACGTATGTGTTATGGCTTTACACCGCCTGCTATATTGTGGATAAAGAGTTATCTGTCTAACAGAACACAGAGGGTGTTCTTTAATGGAAGCCTCTCCAACATAATCCAGGCAGAATCAGGAATTCCCCAGGGCAGCTGTCTAGGCCCCTTACTTTTTTCAATCTTTTTTTTTGGAGTAAAGCCAGAGTGTCTATGTATGCCGATGACTCAACACTATACACATCAGCTACTAGAGCGACTGAAATGACTGCAACACTTAACAAAGAGTTGCAGTTAGTTTTAGAGTGGGTGGCAAGGAATAAGATAGTCCTAAATATTTCTAAAACTAAAAGCATTGTATTTGGGACAAATCATTCACTAAACCCTAAACCTCAACTATGTCTTGTAATAAATAATGTGGAAATTGAGCAAGTTGAAGTAAACTGCTTGGAGTAACCCTGGATTGTAAACTGTCATGATCGAAGCATATTGATACAATAGTAGCTAAGATGGGGAGAAGTATGTCCATAATAAAGCGCTGTTCTACCTTCTTAATAGCACTATCAACATGGCAGGTCCTACAAGCCCTAGTTTTGTTACACTGTTCAGTCGTGTGGTCTGACCAATCGGAATCCACTCTTCAAGATTCTTTTGATCACATGGACTGGGAAATATTCCAGGCAGCCTCAGAGAATAACATCGATTTATACGCTGACTTAGTGAGTGAATTTATAAGGAAGTGCATTGGAGATGTTGTACCCACTGTCACTATTAAAACCTACCCTAACCAGAAACCATGGATGGATGGCGGCAAAACTGAGAGAGTGAACCATCGCTTTTAACCATGGCAAGGTGACTGGGAATATGGCCGAATACAAACAGTGTAGTTATTTCCGCCGTAAGGCAAACAAACAATGAAAACGTCAGTATAGAGACAAAGCAGAATCGCAATTCAACGGCTCAGACACGAGACATATGTGGCAGGGTCTACAGACAATCACCGACTACAAAAGGGAAAACCAGCCATGTCGCGGACACAGACGTCTAGCTTCCGGACAAACTAAACACCTTCTTCGCCTGCTTTGAGGATAACACAGTGCCACCGACGGGGCACGTTAACCCTTGCAAGGTTGTCAGCCCAGATGGCATCCTTAGCCGCGTCTTCAGAGCATGCGCAAAACAGCTGGCTGGAATGTTTACAGACATATTCAATATCTCCCTATCCCAGTCTGCTGTCCCCACATGCTTCAAGATGTCCACCATTGTTCCTGTACCCAAGAAAGCAAAGGTAACTGAACTAAATGACTATCGCCCCGTAGCACTCACTTCTGTCATCATGAAGTGCTTTGAGAGACTAGTCAAGGATCATATCACCTATACCTTACCCAACACCCTAAACCCACTTTAATTTGCTTATCGCCCCAATAGATCCACGCCCCAATAGATCGCACTGCACACTGCCCTATCCCATCTGGACAAGAGTTTTTCTGGATTTTATTGTTATTATTCTGTCTCTCACTGTTCAAATAAACCTACCATTAAAATTATAGACTGATCATTTCTTTGTCAGTGGGCAAACGTACAAAATCAGCAGGGGATCAAATACTTTTTTCCCCTCACTGTATATAGTGTCTACATTATCTCTATAGTGACCCCCGCCCTTTGCAACTGGTTCCTGGACTTCCTGACGGGCGAACCCCAGGTGGTGAAGGTAGGAAAAAACACCTCCACTTCGCTGATCCTCAACACAGGTGCCACACAAGGGTGCGTGCTCAGCCCGCTCCTGTATTCCCTGTTCACCCATGACTGTGTGGCCACACACGCCTCCAACTCAATCATCAAGTTTGTAGACGATACAACAGTAGTAGGCCTGATTGCCAACAATGACGAGACCGCCTACAGGGAGGAGGTGAGGGCCCTTGGAGTGTGGTGCCAGGAAAATAACCTCAACGTCAACAAAACAAAGGAGCTGATCGTGGACTTCAGGAAACAGCAGAGGGAGCACCCCCCTATCCACATTGGACAGGACTGCAATAGAGAAGGTGGGAAGCGTCAAGTTCCTCAGACAGGGACAGCATCAGCGCCTCTTCAACCTCAGGAGGCTGACAAAATTTGTCTTGGCCCCTTAAAACACTCACAAACTTTTACAGATGCACAATTGAGAGCATCCTGTTGGGCTGTATCACTGCCTGGTACGGCAACTGCACCACCCGCAACCTCAGGGCTCTCCAGAGGATGGTGCGGTCTGCCCAACACATCACCGGGGGCAAACTATCTGCCCTCCAGGACACCTACAGCACCCGATGTCACAGGAAGGCCAAAAAGATCATCAAGGACAACAACCACCCGAGCCATTGCCTGTTCACCCCACTATCATCCAGAAGGCGAGGTCAGTACAGGTGCATCAAAGCTGGGACCGAGAGACTGAAGAAAAGCTTCTATCTCAAGGCCATCAGACTGCTAAACAGCCATCACTAGCATATATATAGGCTGCTGCCCTATATAAATAGACTTGAAATCACTGGCCACTTTAATAATGGAACACTAGTCACTTTAATCATGTTTGGGGAGGTGTTCTTCATTTTAATAAAAAAATTCTCCCCCGAAGGTGAATTTGATATCAGATTTCTGATATATTTGTTCAACAAACTAAACATTTTATTTGAATAACAATTCACTGAAGAGTAAAGATGGCTTCATGTATTGTTGTTCTGCTTACTGCCACAATGACATGTCAATCATTATGTAAGGTTTAATCAACAAATAATGCATGCTGTCACGTTTACTCTCGCGTTCGATGTCGCCGGTTTACCAACCACCGGTCCTGGCAACCATCATTACACGCACCTGGCAACCATCATTACACGCACCCGGCAACCATCATTACACGCACCCGGCAACCATCATTACACGCACCCGGCAACCATCATTACACGCACCTGGCAACCATCATTACATGCACCTGGCAACCATCATTACACGCACCTGGCAACCATCATTACACGCACCTGGCAACCATCATTACACGCACCTGGCAACCATCATTACACGCACCTGGCAACCATCATTACATGCACCTGGCAACCATCATTACACGCACCTGGCAACCATCATTACATGCACCTGGCAACCATCATTACCCGCACCTGGCAACCATCATTACATGCACCTGGCAACCATCATCAGATACACCTGGCAACCATCATTACCCGCACCTGGCAACCATCATTACATGCACCTGGCAACCATCATCAGACACACCTGGCAACCATCATCAGACACACCTGGCAACCATCATTACCTGCACCTGGCAACCATCATTACATGCACCTGGCAACCATCATCAGACACACCCGGCAACCATCATTACCTGCACCTGGCAACCATCATTACATCCACCTGGCAACCATCATCAGACACACCTGGCAACCATCATTACCTGCACCTGGCAACCATCATTACCCGCACCTGGCAACCATCATTACATGCACCTGGCAACCATCATTACCCGCACCTGGCAACCATCATTACACGCACCTGGCAACCATCATCAGACGCACCCGGCAACCATCATTACCCGCACCTGGCAACCATCATTACCCGCACCTGGCAACCATCATTACACGCACCTGGCAACCATCATTACACGCACCTGGCAACCATCATTACATGCACCTGGCAACCATCATTCCCAACACCTGGCAACCATCATTACATGCACCTGGCAACCATCATTACACGCACCTGGCAACCATTATTACCCGCACCTGGCAACCATCATTACCCGCACCTGGCAACCATCATTACCCGCACCCGGCAACCATCATTTCACGCACCCGGCAACCATTATTACCCGCACCTGGCAACCATCATTACACGCACCTGGCAACCATCATCAGACACACCTGGCAACCATCATTACCCGCACCTGGCAACCATCATTACACGCACCTGGCAACCATCATCAGACACACCTGGCAACCATCATTACACGCACCTGGCAACCATCATCAGACACACCTGGCAACCATCATTACATGCACCTGGCAACCATCATCAGACACACCTGGC
>NC_138293.1:3070000-3102500 GCF_965601325.2 Salmo salar | reverse complement strand
TTCTGTTTTTCCCTTTCTCTTTTCTATGTGGCAATCAACTGCAAGGATCCTTAATCAACGTAGCCAAACTGAGCGTGATATATAATCGTATAGTACATAGCTAACTCACTTGGATTATATTGGCTTTGAGGCGAGCCTTGCGTTTCGTTTTCAAAGTGGGCGACAGAAGCAAAACGGCCACCTTTTACCGAGATGTGCTCGGCATGAAGATTTTGCGTCACAGAGAGTTTGAAAAAGGATGTAAGGCAACTTGTAAGGGCCCTTATGATGGAAAATGGAACAAGACAATGGTTGGCTTTGGGCCAGAGACTTTGTTGCTGAACTGATCTACAACTATGGAGTGGGAGAATATCGCCTGGGCAACGACTTCCTGGGTTCTACTCTGCAGTCTAGCCAGGCTGTCAGCAATGCTAAGCGGCTTGGTTGCACCCTTCACTGAGGTTGGAAAGGTCCTCTATCCGGCTGAGAAGGCTACAGTAGAAGTGGTCATTTGGGCTGATTGAGATGTCCATGAGATCTGCTCTGTTGTTTGAGTGTTTATTGTGTTGTGGGTTCCCAGACTCAATAATGGTTATTTAAAACTCTCTCGGTCGGTCGGTCGGTCGGTCTCTGTCTGTCTGTCTGTCTGTGCTCTGGTCTGGTCTAAAGTAGTGCACTATATAGGGAATAGGGCTCTGGTCTATAGTAGTGCAGTATATAGGGAATAGGGCTCTGGTCTATAGTAGTGCACTATATAGGGAATAGGGCTCTGGTCTATAGTAGTGCAGTATATAGGGAATAGGGCTCTGGTCTATAGTAGTGCACTATACAGGGAATAGGGCTCTGGTCTATAGTAGTGCACTATACAGGGAATAGGGCCCTGGTCTAAAGGGAATAGGGGGCCATTTGGGATGCAGCCATGAGAGTGAGTCAGTGAGTTGGAATGGAACTCTGGCCTTTTATCCCAACACAAAGCAAGACCTGATCGGAAATCAATGCAGGCTCATGTACTCACTCTCTGCAGTCCCTTCAGCATACCCCATTTCCTCCTCCTCCTCTTCCTCCTCCTCTTCAACCTAGCAGAGAGAGAGAGAGAGAGAGAGAGGATGAGAGAGAAAGAGGTAGAAAGAAGAGCGAGAGAATGGTTTTCAATAAAATTAAGAAACATTAATTTACAAAACAAATCTGGCGTTATGTTCACATTTGACAAACTAACTGTCTTTTGACAAACGTTTTACAACAAAAGCGCTGATGATAAGACGATTTAATAAAACACGCTAATCTGACTCAGAAAGTCAGACAGACAGACAGACAGACAGACAGACAGACAGACAGACAGACAGACAGACAGACAGACAGACAGACAGACAGACAGACAGACAGACAGACAGACAGACAGAGTTCAGCTCTCCTCAGCTAGTTTCATGATCAGGGCTATTTGAATTAACCCTCTCAGGGTTTATTCATGCACGTTTGAACGTTCCGTTGAGGACTGACTGATCGTTTAACCCTCTCAGCCAACATTGAAGGGACATGACCACATTTTAGCTAGCTAACATTAGCGTTGCTAGCTAACGGCAACATTGAGCACCAGTAGCCTTTTGATCAGTAGCCAGTAGTCTTTTGGTCAGTAGCCTTTTGATCAGTAGCCAGTAACCAGTAGCCTTTTGGTCAGTAGCCAGTAACCAGTAGCCTTTTGGGCAGTAGCCAGTAACCAGTAGCCTTTTGGGCAGTAGCCAGTAACCAGTAGTCTTTTGGTCAGTACCCAGTAACCAGTAGCCTTTTGGTCAGTACCCAGTAACCAGTAGCCTTTTGGTCAGTAGCCAGTAACCAGTAGTCTTTTGATCAGTAGCCAGTAACCAGTAGTCTTTTGGTCAGTAGCCAGTAACCAGTAGTCTTTTGGTCAGTAGCCAGTAACCAGTAGTCTTTTGGTCAGTAGCCTTTTGATCAGTAGCCAGTAACCAGTAGTCTTTTGATCAGTAGCCAGTAACCAGTAGTCTTTTGGTCAGTAGCCAGTAACCAGTAGCCTTTTGGTCAGTAGCCAGTAACCAGTAGCCTTTTGGGCAGTAGCCAGTAACCAGTAGCCTTTTGGGCAGTAGCCAGTAACCAGTAGTATTTTGGTCAGTACCCAGTAACCAGTAGCCTTTTGGTCAGTACCCAGTAACCAGTAGCCTTTTGGGCAGTAGCCAGTAACCAGTAGCCTTTTGGGCAGTAGCCAGTAACCAGTAGTCTTTTGGTCAGTACCCAGTAACCAGTAGCCTTTTGGTCAGTACCCAGTAACCAGTAGCCTTTTGGTCAGTAGCCAGTAACCAGTAGTCTTTTGATCAGTAGCCAGTAACCAGTAGTCTTTTGGTCAGTAGCCAGTAACCAGTAGTCTTTTGGTCAGTAGCCAGTAACCAGTAGTCTTTTGGTCAGTAGCCTTTTGATCAGTAGCCAGTAACCAGTAGTCTTTTGATCAGTAGCCAGTAACCAGTAGTCTTTTGGTCAGTAGCCAGTAACCAGTAGTCTTTTGATCAGTAGCCAGTAACCAGTAGTCTTTTGGTCAGTAGCCAGTAACCAGTAGTCTTTTGGTCAGTAGCCAGTAACCAGTAGTCTTTTGGTCAGTAGCCTTTTGATCAGTAGCCAGTAACCAGTAGTCTTTTGATCAGTAGCCAGTAACCAGTAGTCTTTTGGTCAGTAGCCAGTAACCAGTAGCCTTTTGATCAGTAGCCAGTAACCAGTAGCCTTTTGGTCAGTAGCCAGTAACCAGTAGTCCTTTTGGTCAGTAGCCAGTAACCAGTAGCCTTTTGGTCAGTAGCCAGTAACCAGTAATCGTTTGGTCAGTAGCCAGTAACCAGTAGCCGTTTGGTCAGTAGCCAGTAACCAGTAGTCCTTTTGGTCAGTAGCCAGTAAGCAGTAGCCTTTTGGTCAGTAGCCAGTAACCAGTAGCCTTTTGGGCAGTAGCCAGTAACCAGTAGTCCTTTTGGGCAGTAGCCAGTAACCAGTAGCCTTTTGGTCAGTAGCCAGTAACCAGTAGCCTTTTGGTCAGTAGCCAGTAACCAGTAGTCTTTTGGTCAGTAGCCAGTAACCAGTAGCCTTTTGGGCAGTAGCCAGTAACCAGTAGTCCTTTGGTCAGTAGCCAGTAACCAGTAGTCCTTTGGTCAGTACCCAGTAACCAGTAGTCCTTTGGTCAGTAGCCAGTAACCAGTAGTCCTTTGGTCAGTACCCAGTAACCAGTAGCCTTTGGTCAGTAGCCAGTAACAATTAGTCTTTTTGGCACCACTATAGTGTAGCGTCTTTTGAGAACGATCATAACAATGGCTCGACGCGACCGAGTGATGGAGGTACAACCCATAAATAGACCATATAGCGTAATGGGACTACAGGAAGGTGCATTGGTGAAAGAGGAGTTTAATTGGGTTCCAGTGGGAGGGCATGTGGTGGTGAGGGGGTAGGGTAGATGTGTGTGAAATCGACTGGGGTGCCAACGATGAGCCAGTTTGTTACGTAAGCCCACCAGCCGGTCTGATGACTCAGAGAGAGGGGAGGGAGGGAGGGAGGGAGGGAGGGAGAGAGAGAGAGAGGGAGGGAGGGAGGGCTTCCTTCACAGCAAGAATCAGATACTCAGAATACACAAAAAGACACACTCATATTCAAATGAAAACATCAACCAGTTCATACACAAACCAGCCAGTTCATACACAAACCAGCCAGTTCACACACAAACCAGCCAGTTCACACACAAACCAGCCAGTTCACACACAAACCAGCCAGTTCACACACAAACCAGCCAGTTCACACACAAACCAGCCAGTTCATACACAACCAGCCAGTTCACACACAAACCAGCCAGTTCACACACAAACCAGCCAGTTCACACACAAACCAGCCAGTTCACACACAAACCAGCCAGTTCACACACAAACCAGCCAGTTCATACACAAACCAGCCAGTTCATACACAAACCAGCCAGTTCATACACAAACCAGCCAGTTCACACACAAACCAACCAGTTCATACACAAACCAGCCAGTTCACACACAAACCAGCCAGTTCACACACTGTAGCATGACAACGTGAACACGATTGGTCGACAGTCTGCCGGGTGGGTCCTATCTCCTTTCTCTAATATCTCTGGCAACGGCACAATGCATTGCACCCTGGACTGAAGAGGTAGACAAAGAAGGGAAAATTGTGCTAGAGGCTCCGTTAAATTACACATTTCCTAAAGTAGAAATATCGCAAAAATATGATCAATGGCTCATTTGAGAGAAGACATCTTTATGAGTTATGACATTGACCAGTATTGAAATAGTATCATAGACGTATTCTATGGCAGGGCCTTACCCCCGATCTACAGGACCTGTCAAAAGGGTTACAACACCTACTCATTCAAGGGGTTTTTCTTTATTTTTACTATTTTCTATATTGTACAATAATAGTGAAGGCATCAAAACTATGAAATAACACATATGGAATCATGTAGTAACCAGAAAAAAGTGTTAAAAGAAATCTAAATATATAACTTTAGGACATGAAGGTCCGTCAATCCAGAAAATGTCTAGAACTTTGAAAGTTTCTTCAAGTGCAGTCGCAAAAAACCATCAAGCGCTATGATGAAACTGGCTCTCATGAGGACCGCCACAGGAAAGGAAGACCCAGAGTTACCTCTGCTGCAGACGATAAGTTCATTAGAGTTACCAGCATCAGAAATTGCAGCCCAAATAAATGCTTCACAGAGTGGAAGTAACAAACACATCTCAACATCAACTGTTCAGAGGAGACTGTGTGAATCAGGCCTTCATGGTCGAATTGCTGCAAAGAAACCACTAATAAGAACACTAATAAGGGCACCAATAAGAAGAAGAGATTTTCTTGGGCCTAGAAAAACGAGCAATGGCATTAGACCGGTGGAAATCTGTCCTTTGGTCTGATGAGTCCAAATTTGAGATTTATAGTTCCAAATGCTGTGTCCTTGTGAGACGCAGAGTAGGTGAACAAATTATCTCCGCATGTGTGGTTCCCACCGTGAAGCATGGAGGAGGAGGTGTGATGGTGTGGGGGTGCTTTGCTGTTGACACTGTCTGTGATTTATTTAGAATTCAAGGCACACTTAACCAGCATGGCTACCACAGCATTCTGCAGCGATACGCCATCCCATCTGGTTTGGGCTTAGTGGGACTATCATTTGTTTTTCAACAGGACAATGACCCAACACACCTCCAGGCTGTGTGAAGGATATTTTACCAAGAAGGAGAGTGATGGAGTGCTGCATCAGATGGCCTGGCCTCCACAATCACCCGACCTCAACCCAATTGAGATGGTTTGGGATGAGTTGGACCGCAAAGTGAAGAAAAAGCAGCCAACAAGTGCTCAGCATATGTGGGAACTCCTTCAAGACTATTGCCAATGAGTGTGCAAAGCTGTCAGCAAAGCAAAGGGTGGCTACTTTGGAAAATATTAAAATATATTTTGATTTGTTTAACACTTTTTTTGGTTACTTCATGATTCCATATGTGTTATTTCATAGTTTTGATGTCTTCACTAATATTCTACAATGTAGAAAATAGTTTAAAATAAATAAAACCCCTTGAATTAGTAGGTGTGTCCAAACTTTTGACTGGTACTGTATCTCTTTAATGCTAAGTGCCAAGCGGAGACACACACAGTCTTTGGTATGACTCGGCCAGGGATTAAACTCCCAACCTCAGGCCAGACGCTCAAACCACAAAACCACTAAGTTGGTCGCCTTACGTAGTTAAGCCTGGAATCAATCAGAACGTTCCGGATTGCGTTATAGAAATGTAAAGGTAGTAACATATGCAGCGTTTACCGTAAACGCTGTCTCTGCTAGCGCGCAGGGATCACTGCCTTTACATTTGAAATCACTCAGTAACGCTGAACTTCTGCGACACGAATTGAAAAGAGCCCTTAACCAGCGTTGGTCGACATCCACATAGTAGATGTTTTGTTTGGCGGTGTTGGAGGTGTCACAAAATACTCCCTTCTTTATCATCCCTACTGGGTTAGAAGTTCATAACAGTTTAGTACACTACAGCAGTTTGGTACACTATAACAGTTAAATACACTATAACACTATAACAGTTAATACACTATAACAGTTAATACACTATAACACTATAACAGTTAATAATACACTATAACAGTTAATAATACACTATAACAGTTAAATACACTATAACACTATAACAGTTAATACACTATAACAGTTAATACACTATAACACTATAACAGTTAATAATACACTATAACAGTTAATAATACACTATAACAGTTAATACACTATAACAGTTAATACACTATAACAGTTAATACACTATAACACTATAACAGTTTAATACACTATAACAGTTAATACACTATAACAGTTAATACACTATAACAGTTAATACACTATAACAGTTAATACACTATAACAGTTAATACACTATAACAGTTAAATACACTATAACAGTTAAATACACTATAACACTATAACAGTTAATACACTATAACAGTTAATACACTATAACACTATAACAGTTTAATACACTATAGCCCCTGTTTAGACTGAGAGGAAGTGAAGACAGAGGAAGTGAAGACTGTCTTCCTCCAGCTAACATTAGAGCTTAAGACAATGACTGTGTTCATCCCAATCGGCACCATATTCCCTATATAGTGCACTACTATAGACCAGAGCCCTATTCCCTACATAGTGCACTACATTAGACCAGGGCCCTATTCCCTATATAGTGCACTACTTTAGACCAGAGCCCTATTCCCTATATAGTGCACTACTATAGACCAGAGCCCTATTCCCTACATAGTGCACTACTTTAGACCAGGGCCCTATTCCCTATATAGTGCACTACTATAGACCAGGGCCCTATTCCCCACATAGTGCACTACTTTAGACCAGGGCCCTATTCCCTACATAGTGCCCTACTATAGACCAGAGTCACTAGGGAATAGGATGCCATTGGGAGGCAGCCACTGATTGGCTTCTCCCCCTCCGGCATCAGACAATAACTGTAAATATATGAATCATCTGTCCTTTCAGATTCCTCCACGTCAGCCAGCGCTCTGTCTCTCTCTTTTTCCAAAAGCTAAATTGAAGATCTGCATAAATTTATGAAAATAATTCTGCATAAAATCATATACATATACAGGATGGGGGGGGGGGGGGGGGGGGGGGGGGAATGGAACGTGGAGGATAATGACGTCGGAGCTTCAAATGCCGATGTGACATTTGATTACAGTAAAATAGCCTTGAGATAAAAAACAGCCTTAGAAATGTCATGATGATTATATAATATGGGTTAAAAAACAGCCTTAGAAATGTCTTGGTGATTACATGATATAGGATAAAAACAGCCTTAGTAGTGCACTATATAGGGAATAGGGCTCTGGTCTATAGTAGTGCACTATATAGGGAATAGGGCTCTGGTCTATAGTAGTGCACTATATAGGGAATAGGGCTCTGGTCTATAGTAGTGCACTATATAGGGAATAGGGCTCTGGTCTAAAGTAGTGCACTATATAGGGAATAGGGCTCTGGTCTATAGTAGTGCACTATGTAGGGAATAGGGCCCTGGTCTAAAGTAGTGCACTATATAGGGAATAGGGCTCTGGTCTAAAGTAGTGCACTATATAGGGAATAGGGCTCTGGTCTAAAGTAGTGCACTATATAGGGAATAGGGCTCTGGTCTATAGTAGTGCACTGTATAGGGAATAGGGGGCCATTTGGGATTCTTCCTGGGGCTCAGACAGATGGTTTCAAATCAAATATATGATAAACATTACAATAGAAGAGATTGGATTATTATGGTGCTTAAATCACTTTACATGGAAAGAGAGGAGAGGAGAGGAGAGAAGTGATGCGAGGAGAAGGAAATAAAGGAAAGGAGGAGAGGAGGGGAGAAGAAAATAGAGGAGAGGAGAGGAGAGGAGAGGAGAAGAGGAAAAGAGTGGAGGAGGATGAGAAGTGCTCTGTTCTTACCTGCTCTTCATTTCTGAATGGGACGTCTACCAGACTAGTATTGTCTCCTAGGAGACTGAGATCCAGCTCACTGGGGCCTGCAGACAGACAGACAGACAGACCATTACTTAAAAAAATATCTCCACAGATTGTTATTGTGTGCACGCTTTTGTTCCAGCCAGGCATGAACACACCCGATGAAACACATTCTGGTCCGGACTGAATACCATAATTAATTGACTCATTGAAACAGGTGTGGTTAGTGCAGGAGTAGAACCAAAGCCTGCATGCCCAGCAGCTCTACAGTCCTAAGCTATATGGTATGACTCGGTTGTTGGTGAATCACTGCATCATGACCCAGATCCACATTTCAATGAAGCAGCCTGAAAAAGGCCTGTTTTATGACTCACAGTAGTAAGACTACACCACTGTCTATTGTCATATCAGTAGTAAGACTACACCACTGTCTATTGTCATATCAGTAGTAAGACTACACCACTGTCTATTGTCATATCAGTAGTAAGACTACACCACTGTCTATTGTCATATCAGTAGTAAGACTACACCACTGTCTATTGTCATATCAGTAGTAAGACTACACCACTGTCTATTGTCATATCAGTAGTAAGACTACACCACTGTCTATTGTCATATCAGTAGTAAGACTACACCACTGTCTATTGTCATATCAGTAGTAAGACTACACCACTGTCTATTGTCTTATCAGTAGTAAGACTACACCAGTTACAAATCCCTGAGCAAATCTGTCCAAGACCAAATCTGAAAGTCTACCCTATTCCCTACATAGGGCACTACTTTTGCTCAGAGCCCAATAGTGCCACATTTTACATTTACATTTTAGTCATTTAGCAGACGCTCTTATCCAGAGCGACTTACAGTAGTGAATACATACATTTCATGACTTTTTTAATTTTTTATTTTTGTACTGGTCCCCCGTGGGAATCGAACCCACAACCCTGGCGTTGCAAACACCATGCTCTACCAACTGAGCCACAGGGAAGGCCAAAGTAGTGTGCTAAGAACTGTGCTAAGAACAGTGCTAAGTAGTGTGCTAAGAACTGTGCTAAGAACTGTGCTAAGTAGTGTGCTAAGTAGTGTGCTAAGTAGTGTGCTCAGTAGTGTGCTAAGTAGTGTGCTAAGTAGTGTGCTAAGTAGTGTGCTAAGAACAGTGCTAAGAACTGTGCTAAGTAGTGTGCTAAGTAGTGTGCTAAGTAGTGTGCTAAGTAGTGTGCTCAGTAGTGTGCTCAGTAGTGTGCTAATTAGTGTGCTCAGTAGTGTGCTCAGTAGTGTGCTCAGTAGTGTGCTCAGTAGTGTGCTAAGAAGTGTGCTAATTAGTGTGCTAAGTAGTGTGCTCAGTAGTGTGCTAAGAAGTGTGCTAAGTAGTGTGCTAAGAAGTGTGCTAATTAGTGTGCTAAGTAGTGTGCTCAGTAGTGTGCTAAGAAGTGTGCTAATTAGTGTGCTAAGTAGTGTGCTAAGTAGTGTGCTAAGTAGTGTGCTAAGAAGTGTGCTAAGTAGTGTCATTAAAAAGAAAGGAAGGCCTTGGTAGACTGCTATAACAGTCCATAATACTTATGCTTTTTTTATTTTACCTTTATTTAATTAGTCAAGTCAGTTAAGAACAAATTCTTTATTTACAATGACAGCCTACCAAAAGGCAAAAGGCCTCCTGCGGGGACGGGAGCTGGGATTAAAAATAAATAAATAAATAAAATATAAATATAGAACACAACACTACATAAAGAGACACACCACTACATAAAGAGACACACCGCTACATAAAGAGACACACCACTACATAAAGAGACACACCACTACATAAAGAGACACACCACTACATAAAGAGACACACCACTACATAAAGAGACACAACACTACATAAAGAGAGACACCACTACATAAAGAGAGACAACACTACATAAAGAGAGACAACACTACATAAAGAGACACCACAACACTACATAAAGAGAGACACCACAACACTACATAGAGAGACACACCACTACATAAAGAGAGACACCGCTACATAAAGAGAGACAACGCTACATAAAGAGACACAACACAACACTACATAAAGAGACACAACACTACATAAAGAGACACACCACTACATAAAGAGAGACAACACTACATAAAGAGAGACACCACTACATAAAGAGAGACACCACTACATAAAGAGAGACACCACTACATAAAGAGACACAACACTACATAAAGAGACACAACACTACATAAAGAGACACAACACTACATAAAGAGAGACACCACTACATAGAGACACCACAACACTACATAAAGAGAGACACCACAACACTACATAGAGAGACACCACTACATAAAGAGAGACAACACTACATAGAGAGACACCACTACATAGAGAGACACCACAACACTACATAAAGAGAGACACCACAACACTACATAAAGAGAGACACCACAACACTACATAAAGAGAGACACCACTACATAAAGAGAGACACCACTACATAAAGAGACACAACACTACATAAAGAGAGACAACACTACATAAAGAGACACAACACTACATAAAGAGACACCACTACATAAAGAGAGACAACACTACATAAAGAGACACAACACTACATAAAGAGACACCACTACATAAAGAGAGACAACACTACATAGAGAGAGACACCACAACACTACATAGAGAGAGACACCACAACACTACATAGAGAGACAACACTACATAAAGAGAGACACCACAACACTACATAGAGAGACAACACTACATAAAGAGAGACACCACAACACTACATAGAGAGACAACACTACATAAAGAGAGACACCACAACACTACATAAAGAGAGACAACACTACATAAAGAGAGACCTAAGACGACAACATAGCAAGGCAGCAGCACATGACAACACAGCACGGTAGCAACACAACGTGACAACACAGCATGGTAGCAACACAACATGACAACAACATGGTAGCAGCACAACATGACAACATGGTAGCAGCACAACATGAGAATAACATGGTAGCAGCACAACACATGGTACAAACATTATTGGGCACAGACAACAGCACAAAGGGCAAGAAGGTAGAGACAACAATACATGTAAATGTAACAGTATTGCTCTCTCCTTGCCTCATCCTGGGCTCGAACCAGGGACCCTCTGAACACAACGACAACTGTCACCCACGAAGCGTCGTTATCTGTCACTCCTCAAAAGCTGCGTCTCTTGCAGAGCAAGGAAAGCAACTACTTCAAGGACTCAGAGCGGGTGACATCACCGATTGATTGACAGGGGTGGAAAGAGTACTGAAATAACCCACTGCAGTAGAGGTAAAATGACTGACTTTGGACTCTACAAGGTGTCTTAAGCGTTCCACAGGGATGCTGGTCCCATGTTGACTCCAATGCTTCCCCACAGTTGTGTCAAGTTGGCCGAATGTGGGTGGTGGACCATTCTTGATACACACGGGAAAATGTTTAGAGTGAAAAAAAAAAAAAAAAGAAAGATACAGAAGCGTTGCAGTTCTTGACACAAACTGGCGCCTACGACCTCGTTCAAAAGTCACTTAAAAATATTTGTCCTGCCCATTCACTCTCTGAATGGACACATACACAATCTATGTCTTAATTGTCTCAAAATCCTTCTGTAACCTTTCTCCTTCCCTTCATCTACACTGATTTGAAGTGGGTTTAACACCTGACATCAATAAGGGATCAAAGCTTTTACCTGGATTCACCTGGACAAATCAAATCACATTTATTTGTCACGTACACATGGTTAGCAGGTGTTAATGCGAGTGTAGCGAAATGCTTGTGTTTCTACTTCCGACCGTGCAGTAATATCTAACAAGTAATATAACCTAACAATTTCACAACAACTACCTTATACACACAAGTGTAAAGGAATGAATAAGAATATGTACATATAAATATATGAATGAGCGATGGCTGAACGGCATAGGCAAGATGCAGTAGATGGTATAGAGTACAGTATATACATATGAGATGAGTAATGTAGAATATGTAAACATTATATAAAGTGGCTATTGATAAATTGATTACATAAATGTTTTTCATCGGTCAGTCTATGTCATGGAAAGAGCAGGTGTTCTTAATGTTTTGTATACTCACCTGTATAGCCTTAAAAGTACACTAACATTTTGCACTAATTTAGCCAGATAGTGCAAAATGTATTAATAGTGCATCATTCAAGATGAATGGATGGATGGATGGATGGATGGGGTGTTTTGAGCAGCTGCTAATAGAGTCTGTTATTAGTGGACTATTGACTCTTATGAAACAAGGCTTTTAGAGAATTAAAATGGTGGATCGTTGTGGACTCTAATGCCATTCAGCAGTATGTAGTGTCCAGGAGCCCATCTGAAATCAGATGGCACCCTATACCTTAAAGTGGACTACTTTTGGCCAGAGCAACATAATGTCACAACAGTAGTGCACTAATATAGGGACTAAGGTACCATAGGGCTCTGGTCTAAAGTAGTGCACTATATAGGGAATAGGGTACCATAGGGCTCTGGTCTAAAGTAGTGCACTATATAGGGAATAGGGTACCATAGGGCTCTGGTCTAAAGTAGTGCACTATATAGGGAATAGGGTGGCATAGGGCTCTGGTCTAAAGTAGTGCACTATATAGGGAATAGGGTACCATAGGGCTCTGGTCTAAAGTAGTGCACTATATAGGGAATAGGGTGGCATAGGGCTCTGGTCTAAAGTAGTGCACTATATAGGGAATGGGGTGGCATAGGGCTCTGGTCTAAAGTAGTGCACTATATATAGGGAATGGGGTGTCATAGGGCTCTGGTCTAAAGTAGTGCACTATATAGGGAATAGGGTGGCATAGGGCTCTGGTCTAAAGTAGTTCACTATATAGGGAATAGGGTGGCATAGGGCTCTGGTCTAAAGTAGTGCACTATATAGGGAATAGGGTGGCATAGGCCTCTGGTCTAAAGTAGTGCACTATATAGGGAATAGGGTGGCATAGGGCTCTGGTCTAAAGTAGTACACTATATAGGGAATAGGGTGGCATAGGGCTCTGGTCTAAAGTAGTGCACTATATAGGGAATAGGGTGGCATAGGCCTCTGGTCTAAAGTAGTGCACTATATAGGGAATAGGGTGGCATAGGGCTCTGGTCTAAAGTAGTACACTATATAGGGAATAGGGTGGCATAGGGCTCTGGTCTAAAGTAGTGCACTATATAGGGAATAGGGTGGCATAGGGCTCTGGTCTAAAGTAGTGCACTATATAGGGAATAGGGTGGCATAGGGCTCTGGTCTAAAGTACTGCACAATATATAGGGAATAGGGGGGCATTTGGGACGTATCCCAGGGTATGTTTATTTTGGGAATATATATTTCTTTCAAAGTAAAAACAAACAAATACAGTTTGTCAAGTCAAATTATGTACATTTTCATTCATACATTTTTTAAAGATATTACATCAAAACAGATTTCCCCCCCCCTCCCAGCCAAGGGTGTTTTCAACAGCTGCTGAAAGTGGAATATCGACTCTTGTTTCCCAGACGTTTAGCTTCCATAATGGTCTGTAATCTACTGCATTGATCTGTATTCTGTTTGATGTGTTTTCTCTTTTAGTCCAGGCCATGTGCCACATTTTAGGCGATAACATTCACTTTTTCATAAAAGCATGAAACTTGGTACACTTGTACAGTTTGGGGCCCTTCAAAAAAAAATTGATATGGAGCCATCGCAACAAAAAAAAAAACGCCTTTTTTTGTGCCCGTTTTCCATTCCACCATAACTGTACAATGTATTTTCTGTCATATCTGCTGAACCAAACATGATAACACATAGAAGGTGAGGTTTTGATGGTCAATGGTGCCATGTAATACATCATAAACAGTTTAGATTATTATTTAATGGTGGACTGCCATGGTTCGCCAATTCTGACAACGTACACAATAGAATATTACGTTTTGTTTGTTGATTTGAAAAATTGACATTTTCTTTTGAGAAAACGTAATGCTTGAATGTAAAGCTCAGTTTATTTAGTAATGCAGAATCAAACCATATTTATTCTGCTTTACTGAACATGTACTTATGGAGTCAACCATTGACACCAGGCCAAGGCAGACTTAAATGTAGCCTACTCTTATAACTATAGCCTACTCCTATAAATATAGCCTTACTCCTATAAACATAGCCTTACTCCTATGAACATAGCCTTACTCCTATAAACAAAGCCTATTCCTATAAACATAGCCTACTCCTATAAATATAGCCTACTGAATGTAGCCTACTAAATATAGCCTACTCCTATAAATACAGCCGACTCCTATAAATATAGTCTACTAAATATAGCCTACTCCTATAAATATAGTCTACTAAATATAGCCTACTCCTATAAATATAGCCTACTCCTATAAATATAGCCCTACTCCTATAAATATAGCCCTACTCCTATAAATATAGCCTACTCCTATAAATCAGGCCTACTGAATGTAGCCTACTAAATATAGCCTACTCCTATAAATATAGCCTACTAAATATAGCCTACTAAATATAGTCTACTAAATATAGCCTACTCCTATAAATATAGCCTACTCCTATAAATATAGCCTACTCCTATAAATATAGCCTACTCCTATAAATATAGCCTTACTCCTATAAATATAGCCTACTCCTATAAATATAGTCTACTCCTATAAATATAGCCTACTCCGATAAATATAGCCTACTCCGATAAATATAGCCTACTCCGATAAATATAGCCTTACTCCTATAAATATAGCCTACTAAATGTAGGCTACTCCTATAAATATAGCCTTACTCCTATAAATATAGCCTACTCCTATAAATATAGCCTTACTCCTATAAATATAGCCTACTCTTATAAATATAGCATACTCCTATAAATATAGCCTTACTAAATATAGCCTACTAAATATAGCCTACTCCTATAAATACAGCCGCCTCCTATAAATATAGCCTACTAAATATAGCCTACTCCTATAAATATAGCCTACTAAATATAGCCTACTCCTATAACTATAGCCTACTAAATATAGCCTTACTCCTATAAATATAGCCTTACTCCTATAAATATAGCCTACTCCTATAAATATAGCCTACTAAATGTAGCCTACTCCTATAACTATAGCCTTACTCCTATAAATATAGCCTACTCCTATAAATATAGCCTACTCCTATAGATATAGCCTACTAAATGTAGCCTACTCCTATAAACATAGCCTACTAAATATAGCCTACTCCTATAAATATAGCCTACTCCTATAAATATAGCCTTACTCCTATAAATATAGCCTACTCCTATAAATATAGCCTACTAAATATAGCCTTACTCCTATAAATATAGCCTACTAAATATAGCCTTACTCCTATAAATATAGCCTACTAAATATAGCCTACTCCTATAAATATAGCCTACTCCCATAAATATAGCCTACTAAATATAGCCTACTCCTATAAATATAGCCTACTCCTATGAATATAGCCTTACTCCTATAAATATAGCCTACTAAATATAGCCTACTCCTATAAATATAGCCTACTAAATATAGCCTACTCCTATAACTATAGCCTACTAAATATAGCCTTACTCCTATAAATATAGCCTTACTCCTATAAATATAGCCTACTCCTATAAATATAGCCTACTAAATGTAGCCTACTCCTATAACTATAGCCTTACTCCTATAAATATAGCCTACTCCTATAAATATAGACTACTCCTATAGATATAGCCTACTAAATGTAGCCTACTCCTATAAACATAGCCTACTAAATATAGCCTACTCCTATAAATATAGCCTACTCCTATAAATATAGCCTTACTCCTATAAATATAGCCTACTCCTATAAATATAGCCTACTAAATATAGCCTTACTCCTATAAATATAGCCTACTAAATATAGCCTTACTCCTATAAATATAGCCTACTCCTATAAATATAGCCTACTCCCATAAATATAGCCTACTAAATATAGCCTACTCCTATAAATATAGCCTACTCCTATGAATATAGCCTTACTCCTATAAATATAGCCTTACTCCTATAAATATAGCCTACTCCTATAATAATGGTATAAGGTAGGCTATATTATGGCTGATGGTTTAGACTAGACTATTGTCAGTGCATGTAGTATATAATCAAGCCGCTGTCATTGTTAAAATAACTGAAGATGATGTGAATGTTAATTGATTGTTTATAATAAATCATCATTTTTAAAGGAAAGGAACATGAATTGGACTGTTGTCCTTTCCTGTGCATGTATATCATGGTAGACATTTTCAAATGGATATTGTGCAATATATGGACTTGAAGTGATGGACAATTTTTTTTTTTTTTTTTTTTACAGAACGAATCGCTTATTCTGTTCTGCATCTTCTGGACTAAATCGGACTGATGAATTGTAATTTTCACGTAGTCAGGCCCAGGAACATTTTTAAATGTTAACCTAGTTTTATTTTTTCGAAGAGGTGTGCTGTTTTGATTCGATCACTCTGTTGTCACAGAGAATTATCCCTGCGCGCAAGCAGGAAATGCAAATTATAGTGTGTTTGAGGTTTAATGAGGTTTCTAGGGTTTGTGGTTTCTACTTTAAAATGACAGACTTGACTTCCCTAATGAAGAACGTCTTAACCCCTACGGCATTGTCTATTAATTATTACCCACATCATGTTTCTCATTTCCTGTTGCAGCAAAATTATTATCCTGTTGTGAGGGGCGGGGTCGAATTATGAATACAGATCAGTATGTAGCACCCTCGTTATTGGTTAACATCTGGTCTATTCTCGTTATAGTGGTTATTGGTTAACATCTGGTCTACCCTCGTTATTGGTTAACATCTGGTCTACCCTCGTTATTGGTTAACATCTGGTCTACCCTCGTTATTGGTTAACATCTGGTCTACCCTCGTTATTGGTTAACATCTGGTCTATCCTCGTTATTGGTTAACATCTGGTCTATCCTCGTTATTGGTTAACATCTGGTCTACCCTCGTTATTGGTTAACATCTGGTCTACCCTCGTTATTGGTTAACATCTGGTCTATCCTCGTTATTGGTTAACATCTGGTCTATCCTCGTTATTGGTTAACATCTGGTCTATCCTCGTTATGGTGGTTATTGGTTAACATCTAGTCTACCCTCGTTATTGGTTAACATCTGGTCTACCCTCGTTATTGGTTAACATCTGGTCTACCCTCGTTATTGGTTAACATCTGGTCTACCCTCGTTATTGGTTAACATCTGGTCTACCCTCGTTATTGGTTAACATCTGGTCTACCCTCGTTATTGGTTAACATCTGGTCTACCCTCGTTATTGGTTAACATCTGGTTATTGTTTTGTTGATATTGAGTGTCATGGCTGGTTTCTGTGTTATTGTGAATATGCTATTGGACGATAAACAGATTTGGCTCATTAGTCTATATGGCTCAAATAATGATGATCCATACTTCTTAGAAAATATTGAGTTAACAAGCAACAAACAATCCTATTATTATGGTGGGAGATTATAACACGGTTTTAAGTACTTTCAATGGAGCGTAAAGGAAATCACAGTACAAATTATTACCATCATGCTTTTCAATTAATTTAAAATGCCATGTGTCTATATGAATTGCCATTAAATCTGGAGACAAACATAATGGGGCTGTATTCCAATCTGTTTTTTAAGGAGCTACACATTTGCATGCTGAGAATGTTATGGTAATATTAGGTCAAACTTAAATATAACATTTTTTAAATGTTCTTGAAATGTTCCGAGGACCTCCAAGACAAGGTCAAAGGTATATTGCGTGAATATCAAATGGGAGATTATGTTAAACAATAAAACAAATATATTATGAACGTCATCAAAAAACAGACTTATTTGGAAATTCTGGAAGATTGTGCAACGTTGTGGGAATGTTCTGTGCAACCTATGTGAACACCGTAAAACTTCAATTAATATCCCGGGCATTCATTTGCTTAAATCACTGAACACAACAGGCTTCTATTAGAGGCAGGCTTCTATTAGAGGCAGGCTTCTATTAGAGGCAGGCTTCTATTAGAGGCAGGCTTCTCTTTGAGACAGACTCTATTAGTAGCTTGGCGTCTATTTCCTTATTTCCTTAATGCACACAGATTTAGCTCATTTGCATAGTTAATTGTTTAATTCCAGCGTTCACTTCCATCATTTTAATCAATTTCTTCATTTCACACTGTTTCACGTTTCTTTTGTCTTAGTACGCATCTATTTAAATAATAATAATACAAATTATCCTTGACAGTAATTATTCTCCTCTTTGACTGTCATTTTCATCCGTTCTTATTTTTGCCACTAGAGGGCGCCCGTCTGATTTCTGGGGGTCTGTACTCTCAAAGTTGTTTATTGTTGTTGTGCACGCCCGTTAGCTAGCAGTTCTCAGCTGTTAGCAGCCAACGGCTAGCAGTTTCTTACTGGCGATTTAAAAACGTATGATTTATCATTACTGAATTATTTAATGAAACAAATCAAACATTTAATCTTGTAAACAATTCATTTAGATCCGCCGTTCTTTTTAAACAGGTGTTTATTTGCTGAAATGTGTGTCATTGCTCCAGCTTTTATGGTATCACAAGAATATTCTTGCAACGTCCCAGACAACTCCCATAACGTGATTAAATGTACTGGGAACCTTTAAAGAACTTAGACCAGGTGTTTTGTCAACATTCTTACAATCATTATACGAATATCCTGTGAAACCTTAAAAATTGTATGAAAGTCATCACAAGTGAGCACATGTGTTTTTTTTAGGAACCTATTTCATGTAATGTACCCACACTGTTACCACAACCTAATTAAAACCTTTTCTGTCAACATTCTGTCAACATCAAAGGAATGTTTTGTGTAACCCTGATACAAACATTATTTGAACGTCAGCACAACTGGACAGATTTTGGGAACCTCTTTCATGTCATATCCCCACAATGTTCCCACAACCTAAAGAAACATGCAGGGAACCTTTTAAAGAACAGACTAAATATGTTCTGGGAATGTTTACATTTTAAAAGACGCTCTTATCCAGAGCGACTTACAGTAGTGAATGCATAAATTTCATACATTTTTTCTCCGTACTGGTCCCCCCCGTGGGAATCGAACCCACAGCCCTGGCGTTGCAAACACCATGCTCTACCAACTGAGCCACACGGGACGGTCAATGTTCTTGTAACATCAGGTCAATGTTTTTTTTTTTTTTGCACCATAAAATAAACATTGTAGAATCATCCATACAATTTTCAAGAGTGAACTGCTCGTTTCAAGTCCTGCCACAACATCTCAGTTGGGTTTTAGGTCTGGACATTGACTAGGTTGAGTGTGATGTCTTTCAGAGTCCTGGAAAATGTGACCGTCACTTTGTAGAGGTGTACCTGGTAATAGATGCTTTCCAAATGGTTGCATTTACCCCGCTGTATGGTGGCACGGTGAAAGTATTTTCGTGGTAGCAGGTTGGAGATAACCACTCTTGAGTTGAGAATGTGGAAGAGGCTTTTTCCAATCACTCCCTTTCCTGCTGGGCATCAATGTCATTTGTGCCGGTGTGAATGATAATGTGGCTAGGAGGCCCTAGTAGGTCCTTTCACAGCAGCTCCAGGTCACGTCGACTGTTTGGGCACCAGAGTTTAGCTTTTGTCTTTCGGGAAAGTCTTTCTTCTCATCAATGTATTTCCCATTAGAATCTATGAGAAGCACAATCTTTGGCTTTTGTTTTTCCTCAGTGGGTATCGGAGGGTTAGCTGGGCTGTGTGGTCCTCCGTTAGCTGGGCTGTGTGGTCCTCCGTTAGCTGGGCTGTGTGGTCCTTCGTTAGCTGGGCTGTGTGGTCCTCCGTTAGCTGGGCTGTGTGGTCCTCCGTTAGCTGGGCTGTGTGGTCCTCCGTTAGCTGGGCTGTGTGGTCCTCTGTTAGCTGGGCTGTGTGGTCCTCCGTTAGCTGGGCTGTGTGGTCCTCCGTTAGCTGGGCTGTGTGGTCCTCCGTTAGCTGGGCTGTGTGGTCCTCCGTTAGCTGGGCTGTGTGGTCCTCTGTTAGCTGGGCTGTGCGGTCCTCCGTTAGCTGGGCTGTGTGGTCCTCCGTTAGCTGGGCTG
This sequence comes from Salmo salar, assembly GCF_965601325.2. Classification (NCBI taxonomy): domain Eukaryota; kingdom Metazoa; phylum Chordata; class Actinopteri; order Salmoniformes; family Salmonidae; genus Salmo; species Salmo salar. Next base: position 3,082,458 of record NC_138293.1, on the reverse strand, counting down.
TGTGGTCCTCCGTTAGCTGGGCTGTGTGGTCCTCTGTTAGCTGGGCTGTGCGGTCCTCCGTTAGCTGGGCTGTGCGGTCCTCTGTTAGCTGGGCCTTGTCTTCCTCTCCCTCCTTTTAACAATCAGAAAATAGTGTCTTTGGACTGTCCTTGAGAAGCTTATATTTTAGTACTTATTCCAGTGCTGTTTTTCATATTTAAAGGGTACTACTTACTATACAGTGATGACTTCTGCACGGGGGGGGTCACCATGTCACAGAGGGTGGGGCTGTGATGCTCTGCTGTCATTGGTGGGCTCAAGTGCTTTCACACCTCTGTCCTGTCCTAGCAGGCTTCACACCTCTGTCCTGTCCTAGCAGGCTTCACCCCTCTGTCCTGTCCTAGCAGGCTTCACCCCTCTGTCCTGTCCTAGCAGGCTTCACCCCTCTGTCCTGTCCTAGCAGGCTTCACACCTCTGTCCTGTCCTAGCAGGCTTCACACCTCTGTCCTGTCCGAGCAGGCTTCACACCTCCGTCCTGTCCGAGCAGGCTTCACACCTCCGTCCTGTCCTAGCAGGCTTCACCCCTCTGTCCTGTCCTAGCAGGCTTCACCCCTCTGTCCTGTCCTAGCAGGCTTCACCCCTCTGTCCTGTCCTAGCAGGCTTCACCCCTCTGTCCTGTCCTAGCAGGCTTCACCCCTCTGTCCTGTCCTAGCAGGCTTCACCCCTCTGTCCTGTCCTAGCAGGCTTCACCCCTCTGTCCTGTCCTAGCAGGCTTCACCCCTCTGTCCTGTCCTAGCAGGCTTCACCCCTCTGTCCTGTCCTAGCAGGCTTCACACCTCTGTCCTGTCCTAGCAGGCTTCACCCCTCTGTCCTGTCCTAGCAGGCTTCACACCTCTGTCCTGTCCGAGCAGGCTTCACCCCTCTGTCCTGTCTTAGCAGGCTTCACACCTCAGTCCTGTCCGAGCAGGCTTCACACCTCTGTCCTGTCCGAGCAGGCTTCACACCTCTGTCCTGTCCGAGCAGGCTTCACACCTCTGTCCTGTCCTAGCAGGCTTCACCCCTCTGTCCTGTCCTAGCAGGCTTCACCCCTCTGTCCTGTCCTAGCAGGCTTCACCCCTCTGTCCTGTCCTAGCAGGCTTGCTAGTTTAGTAGCCTTAAGTCAGCGTCGTTCTTTAGAGATTATTGTCTTTTACTTTTTTTTTTGTCTTCAGAAGGAGCTTCACCACTTTTACATGATTCATTCAGTGAAAATCCAGGTTTATCTGAGATCGTCAAAGCTCTCTCTCTATCTCACACACACACACACACACACACACACACACACACACACACACACACACACACACACACACACACACACACACACACACACACACACACACACACGCACACACACACACAGAGCCTTGGGCCAGCACTACAGGAAGCTGACTAATTCTTCAGCATCCTACTGTGTCCTTCAGCACAGAGCTGTCTGTGTGACTGACCCCATGTGTGTGACGATGGGAAAGGAAAGGACTTTTCATTTATCTGATTTCATGTGTCCAGCCCTTATATTTAGCATCACAATTAAGTGTTTTACCATGTTTTCTTTTTACGTAAACAGTTTCATTCATGAGTTTTATTGACAAAATGTCAATACAAAAATAAGGTCTGCCAAAGAAAAAAAATGTCCTTCACCAACATAAGTATGTAGCTCAAACACACAATATTTAAAAAGATTTAGAAGAAGTAGAAATCCTCTCTCCTACTGGCTCCTTCCTCTCTCTCCTACTGGCTCCTTCCTCTCTCTCCTACTGACTCCTTCCTCTCTCTCCTACTGACACCTTCCGCTCTCTCCTACTGGCTCCTTCCTCTCTCTCCTACTGGCTCCTTCCTCTCTCTCCTACTGGCTCCTTCCTCTCTCTCCTACTGGCTCCTTCCTCTCTCTCCTACTGGCTCCTTCCTCTCTCTCCTACTGGCTCCTTCCTCTCTCGACTGAGGGTATATAGACAATTGCTGCAAATTCATGTGACGCTTGAAATTGTGTGTGTGCGCGCATGAGTTTGTGCTTATTGGCCTGAATGCCAAGCGTCACATCTGGTGGAAACCTGGCACCATCCCTACGGTGAAGCATGGTGGTGGCAGCATCATGCTGTGGAGATGTTTTTCAGCAGCAGGGACTGGGAAACTAGTCAGGTTTGAGGTAAAGATGAAATACGTACAGAGAGATCCTTGACGAAAACCTGCTTCAGAGCGCTCAGGACCTCAGACTGGGTGAAGGTTCACCTTCCAACAGGACAACAACCCTGAAGCACACAGCCAAGACAACACAGGAGTGGCTTCGGTACAAGTCTCTGAATGTCCTTGAGTGGCCCAGCCAGAGCCCGGACTTGAACCCGATCGAACATCTCTGGAGAGACATGAAAATAGCTGTGCAGCGACGCTCCCCATCCCACCTGACAGAGCTTGAGAGGATCTGCAGAGAAGAATGGGAGAAACTCCCCAAATACAGGTGTGCCAAGCTTGTGGTGTCATACCCAAGAAGACTCGAGGCTGTAATCACTGCCAAAAATGCTTCAACAAAGTATTGAGTAAAGGGTCTGAATACTTATGTAAATGTGATATTTCAGCTTTATCTAAATGTCTAAAAACCTGTTTTTGCTTTGTCGTTATGGGGGTATTGTCAAATCAAATTGTATTTGTCACATGCGCAAAATACAACAGGTGTACTGTAGACCTTACAGTGAAATGCTTACTTACAAGCCCTTAACCAACAATGCAGTTCAAGAAATAGAGTTGCGACAACAGGACGGAATGAGGAAGTAGGTAGTAGGTTGGAGTAGTTAGAAGGTATATTTCCTTGCTATTGAGAAGAGCTGGTTACTGTACCCAGAAACTTCCAGCAATTGCGCTAAGCTAACAGTATGCTAACTTCCATGATCTCGATATCTCGAAATCTCGCAGTATCCCTTCAAATCAAATCAAATGTATTTATATAGCCCTTCTTACATCAGCTGATATCTCAAAGTGCTGTACAGAAACCCAGCCTAAAACCCCAAACAGCAAGCAATGCAGGTGTAGAAGCACGGTGGCTAGGAAAAACTCCCTAGAAAGGCCAAGAACCTAGGAAGAAACCAGGCTATGAGGGGTGGCCAAGTCCTCTTCTGGCTGAAGGACTTCAATGTTGCTCTAGTCTGGACATCTTTCATTCCGCTCATTATTCAATCCCTCTCCTTTCCCTTTGCGTTTCTTCCACAGGTCATTACTGTGAAAGAGATGCGTTGTCCGTCAACCTACCTCTACTTGGTCAGATGAGGGTTAATACATAGAGCTCTGCATCCTCCAAAGACAGAGGGTCAGTTCGTGGCGTGAGCCGGAGGAAGGTGATGGAGTCATTGATAAATAGTATACATTAGAATAAAGTTGAATAAGTGTTTTCTTACCAGCGACAGGTTGTTTGGAGGGAAACAGCTTGTTGTCCACTGTCATGCTGATGTCACAAAACACTTCTTCCTCATCTCGGTCTGCATCCAGCTGGAGAAGAAAGGACGACATCAGGTTTAATTATCATATCAAAGGACTACAGCAGGTTTAATTAGCATATTAAAGGACGACATCAGGTATAATTATCATATTAAATGACAACAGCAGGTTTAATTATCATATTAAAGGACGACATCAGGTATAATTATCATATTAAATGACAACAGCAGGTTTAATTATCATATTAAAGGACTACAGCAGGTTTAATTATCATATCAAAGGACTACAGCAGGTTTAATTATCATATTAAAGGACGACATCAGGTACAATTAGCATATTAAAGGACGACATCAGGTTTAATTATCATATTAAAGGACGACATCAGGTTTAATTATCATATTAAAGGACAACAGCAGGTTTAATTATCATATTAAAGGACTACAGTTACTTTTATAGAGATATTCGGCTTCAGAATCACATCTAAATTACTACAGTTTATAAAATCGCATACAGGACCAAAGTTACTTTTAATGTTTTACAATCACATCTAAGGACTGGTTCTGTGGTTGCCATGGCGCCATGAGTGTGCCGAGGCAGAGAGCTCCTAAACATTTTGTAAATATTATAATAATATATCGTTTTTTAATAGCATTTTTTCCCTACAAACGTTGTTTTATGAATGAACTAGTTATATTGATTTAGCTTATTATTATTATAGTCTGAATATTTTGAATACAACATGTTTTCAAGACTGAAAGTTGGAGGTTAGTTGTTGGCTAAGCTAGCTAGCTAATGTTAGCTGGCAAGCATGCAATGTTTTGATTTTATTATGCCAACTGTCCGGAGGTTGATGGAGAGAAGCCTAAATACAGAGGTGTACAGAGATGACAGATGACTGTGTGGAGGACTAAGTTAAAAGGCTACTCATGAATTACTATTGAAGTGTTGTGGTGCTTTCTGGTGCCTCGTGACTGCCGTAGCATCACATAAAGTGAGTGCTGCATTTTGGTAGTAGTGAAGAGTAGCTAGCTAGCTAGCTAGTCCAGTGTCTGGTACGAAACTCTAACTTCCTCTGACTGACTCCTACTACGAAGCCACAGACGGAGTGAATGGCGAGAAACCGTGATGACAACGTGCTGCCTGGCCTGGGTCTCCCCTTTAACCATCCCCTCTCTCCGCTGACCTCACTCAAGCCATGAACTTTATCAACCTTCTCATTCTGATTATTATTATTAATTATTATTATTATTATTATTATTTTTATTATTATTATTTTTATTATTATTATTATTTTTATTTTTATTATTTTTATTATTATTATTATTTTTATTATTTTTATTATATATTTTTTTTAATTATTATTATTATTATTTATTTTTTATTTTTATTATTATTATTATTATTATTATTATTATTATTTATTTTTTATTTTTATTATTATTATTATTATTATTATTATTATTATTATTATTTTTTTTTTTTTTTTTTAATTGCTATTTTTTTGTAGTTGTTGTTTTACAGCACTTTCTTTATGTAATGAATATCTCTATAAAAGTTGAATTATTATTACTTGTATTATTATCATTATTATAGTAATTACTATTATTATCAGTATCATTATTATTATTTTTACCTTTATTTAACTGGTCAAGTCAGTTAAGAACAAATTCTTATTTACAATGACGGCCTAGGAACGGTGGGTTAACTGCCTCGTTCAGGGGGCAGAATGACAGATTTTTACCTTGTCAGCTCGCCGATTTGATCTTTCAACCTTCCGGTTGCTAGTCAAACACTCTAACCACTAGGCTACCTACCGCCCCATTATTATTATAATCATTATTAGTATTATTATCATTATTATCATCATCATTATTAACATTATTATCATTATCATTATTAACATTATTATCATTATCATTATTAGTATTATTATTATCATCATTATTATTATTATTATTATCATCATTATTATTATTATTATAATAATCATTATGTTTATCATTATCATCACTATTTTTTATCATTCTTATAATAATTATCATCATTATCGTTATTATTATCATTATCATCATTATCATTATTATCATCATCATCATCATCATTATCGGTGTCATTATCATTATTATTATCATTATCATTATTATCATCATTATTATTGTTATTATCATTATTATCATTATTATGTTCATGTCATCATCACCGATCATGCATTCCAATTAAAAAAACGTCTTCAAGTACTGCCACCAATTTCTTTAAGCTAGCTATACTACTAGCTTATACGGACGGTTGTTAAAATTTAGAAGACATTTTTTTCCAACCCGGAAAATGACTATTTCTAAATATTATGCAGCGAAAACTAAAGCAAAATATATCCTTATCTGATTTTAGTAACCACATTGTGGGCCTGTTAGAACACAAATATCCTAACGGATTTGACGAATATCAACTTTGTGAGATCATATTTGTTGAACGTGAGCCAATGACAGAGTCGTTCTTCTATCCCCCAACGGTCTGCGTTCCATTGATCTCTTTACCGCATGTATAACTTTAAGCAGAGCAGCATTCGCTTCCCTTCTTCTTCTCTCTCCACTATCTCCTCTTCCTGTCCGCTGTTCCGATGTCCCTGATCTCTTTACCGCATGTAGAACTTTAAGCAGAGCAGCATTCACTTCCCTTCTTCACTCTTCCCTTCTTCTCTCGTCTCTCGTCTCTCTCCACCATCTCCTCTTCCTCTCCGCTGCTCCGATGTCCCTGTGTCTGGGCTGCAGTCCTCCGTGTCTTCGGGTTCACAGTGGTCACAGTACAGACCGTTCCTAACAGATCACAGCCATTTCAGTGAAGATTACACTCTGTAGGATGTGGAGTTGATGACAAAGGGGTCCCTCTCCAGCAAGAAGATCTTGGTAGGCACACAAACACTCATGTTACAATGTGGCATGGTGATGTATGACAGCACACTAGCATTCCCCACTGTCCTCCAGTGAGACGTTAGAGAGGAGGGAGGACGAGACCAACCAAAACAAATCCTCAGGCATTTTGACCCTCAGATGGTCTTCACATGTCCAGAACGACACGGTCCACCTGAGCGGTTCGCGTGAAACACAGCTCCTCGTCAGACAAAGGGAGATGAGTTACAGCCCGAGAACATCTTTTACTTCTGAGAAGAACTCTGTGACCCGGGGACGCACCAACAACCCATTAACTCCTTTACTTCAGGCCCAATGCTCAGTGTGGAACCACGGCTGAGGGTATATAGACAACATTCATACTCAGTGTTGAACCACGGCTGAGGGTATATAGACCCATACTCAGTGTTGAACCACGGCTGAGGGTATATAGAAAACATTCATACTCAGTGTGGAACCACGGCTGAGGGTATATAGACAACATTCATACTCAGTGTTGAACCACGGCTGAGGGTATATAGACCCATACTCAGTGTTGAACCACGGCTGAGGGTATATAGAAAACATTCATACTCAGTGTGGAACCACGGCTGAGGGTATATAGACAACATTCATACTCAGTGTTGAACCACGGCTGAGGGTATATAGACCCATGCTCTGTGTTGAACCACGGCTGAGGGTATATAGACAACATTCATACTCAGTGTGGAACCACGGCTGAGGGTATATAGAAAACATTCATACTCAGTGTGGAAGCATGGCTGAGGGTATATAGAAAACATTCATACTCAGTGTGGAAGCATGGCTGAGGGTATATAGACAATTGCTGCAATTTCATGTGCCGCTTGAAAGTGTGTGTGTGTGTGTGTGTGTGTGTGTGTGTGTGTGTGTGTGTGTGTGTGTGTGTGTGTGTGTGTGTGCATGAGTTTGTGCTTATTGGCTTTACTGCCCTATTGGCAACAGATCATTCTGGTTGTTCTGAGCAAAACCCAGATTTTATGAAGCATGTTAGCTGTAGAATAATCAGAGAGCATGGATAATGTGAATTTTGGAATTTAGACAACGGGTGGGTCTAATCCTGAATGCTGATTGGTTAAAACGGCATTCCAGCCGGTGTCTATTCCGCAAGTTACCAACAACTAAATCTATGACGTTAAAATGCCTATTTACTCTGTTCCATCTGACTGCTGCAATCCACTGTCTCATCAGCCCAGCCAGGCAATTTATAAACTTGATCTCCACTATAAAAAAAGCATCTAGATATTATCTCACATTTCTTTTAGACTAACATTTAGTTTTCAACAGCGGAGATGTCCCTCTGACATCTGACATCTGTCTCTCTGACATCTGTCTCTCTGACATCTGTCTCTCTGACATCTGTCTCTCTGACATTTGCAACATTGTTTCAATATTCAAATTCGATCTACAGCTGTCGGGAGTCGGGATGAAAGACAGGCATTTCTCAGCCAGTCGAAAATCATGAACCAGCATCATTTTTATGGACATTTACAAAGAACTATCAATAGAAAACAGGTCAAACGAAGTGCAGCTAGTTTGAAGTCTTTCCAGCTTCAGTTTAAAGTGATTGTGTTTAGCTGTGTTGTTGGCTAGTTCCTCTGATGTGTCCTAGACGAGAGAACACATTTTCTATGCCAGGTGAAATCACACCTCGTTAGCTCATTGTTATGAATGTATCTAAATAAATGTCTCTAGAAAACAGCTTAAACAAATGAAAGTGGAGCTACTTTGCTGTTATTCTGGCTGCACTGTTTGACGTTTACTGTAAGTTATCCATAGTTGGCTAGCTAGCTAGCTAGCTAGCAATGGAGAATGTGATGATTAGAGCTGATAGACAGACACACGGTGAACAAGCCTTAATACTGAGGAAAACCAGTTAGGTGTAAATATGTTATTGGACTCATCAGTCAGAAAGGAAACAGCTGATTCATTCTACTTTCCAAAATGGTACCCTGTTACCGGCATACTACTTCTGACCAGGGCCCATAGAGAATACACTGCATTCGGAAAGTATTCAGACCCCTTGACTTTTTACACATTTTTGTTACGTTACAGACTTATTCTAAAATGGATTAAATTGTTTTTTTTCCCCCCCTCATCAATCTACACACTACCCCATAATGACAAAGCAAAAACATGTTTAGAAATGTTTGCACATTTATATATAAAAAAAAACGTATATATCACATTTACATAAGTATTCAGACCCTTTACTAAGTACTTTGTTGAAGTGCCTTTGTCAATGATTACAGCCTCGAGTCTTCTTGGGTATGACGCTACAAGCTTGGCACACCTGTATTTGGGGAGTTTCTCCCATTCTTCTCTGCAGATCCTCTTAAGCTCTGTCAGGTTGGATGGGGTTCATCGCTGCACAGCTATTTTCAGGTCTCCAAAGATGTTAGATCGGGTTCAAGTCCGGGCTCTGGCTGGGCCACTCAAGGACTTTCAGAGATTTGTCCCGAAGCCACTCCTGCATTGTCCTGACAGTGTGCTTAGGGTTGTTGTCCTGTTGGAAGGTGAACCTTCGCCCCAGTCTGAGGTCCTGAGCGCTCTGGAACAGGTTTTCATCAAGGATTTCTATGTGCTTTTCTCTGTTCATATTTCCCTCAATCCTGACTAATCTCCCAGTCCCTGCTGCTGAAAAACATACCCACAGCATGATGCTGCCACCACCATGGGGATGGTACAAGGTTTCTTCCAGACGTGACGCTTGGCATTCAAGCTAAAGAGTTCAATCTTGGTTTCATCAGACCAGAGAATCTTGTTTCTCATGGTCTGAGAGTCCTTTAAGTGCCTTTTGGCAAACTCCAAGCGGGCTGTCATGTGCCTTTTACTGAGGAGTGGCTTCCATCTGGCCACTCTACCATAAAGGCCTGATTGGTGGAGTGCTGCAGAGATGGTTGTCCTTCTGGAAGGTTCTCCCATCCTCGCAGAGGAACTCTGTCAGAGTGACCATCAGGTTCTTGGTCACCTCCCTGACCAAGGCCCTTCTCCCCTGATTGCTCAGTTTGGCCGGGCGGCCAGCTCTAGGAAGAGTCTTGGTGGTTCCATACTTCTTCCATTTAAGAATGATGGAGGCCACTGTGTTCTTGGGGGCCTTCAATGATGCATACATTTTTTGGTACCCTTACCCAGATCTGTGCCTCGACACAATCATGTCTCGGCTCTCTACGGACAATTCCTTCAACCTCATGGCTTGGTTTTTGCTCTGACGTGCACTGTCAACTGTGGGACCTTATATAGACAGATGTGTGCCTTTCCATATCATGTCCAATCAATTGAATTTACCACAAGTGGACTACAGGCTGCAATGTAACAAAACATGGAAAAAGTCAAGGGGTCTGAATACTTTCCGAATACACTGCATATAGGGAATACAGTGTCATTTGGGATGAAGCCAACTGAGGAACAGTTTGGCAAAGGAAAAATCACAACGTTTGGGAATGAGAGATTTAGGATCCAAGACAAGTAAAATAGATATTTTGTATTAAAAAAGGTATACATCAGTGTTCTACCTACATTTACATTTTAGTCATGTAGCAGACACTCTTATCCAGAGCGACCTACAGTAGTGAGTGCATACATTTTCATACATTATTATATATAGATTTTTTTCTCCGTACTGGTCCCCCGTGGGAATCGAACCCACAACCCTGGCGTTGCAAACACCATGCTCTACCAACTGAGCCATTTTGTATAAACCACTTCCCATAGGTACAGCAGTGCTGCCTTTTCAATACTGTCTCCAGTTGTGTTTATACTTAGCAATTGTGATGCACCTTCAACAGGTATTCATTTCCCAAATACGTCATAACCATGAGTCACGAGTCACCGTGGTAACGCCAGTTGGTAACTCCATGGTAACCTGCTGGACCACTCAGAGGGGATTAAAAAAACAAGTTAATGGTGGTGGAACAATCATTAGCTGAAAGAATTACTGATATGCCCGTAATTAATCATTGGTCTGATGACAGATTTAACAACTCCATCCTCTTTCCTGTTCTCTAAGAGTTAACAAAGACTTCAATAATCACCTCTATTTGCGATCACACCACACCGACGATATCGATAAAATAATGAAATATAAACATGTTAGTCAACGAATAAAAAAAGGAGGAGGAAGGCCTTCTGATAATTAAAATGGAAGGATTATGGTTAGGATTCTAGCTTTAAAATGGAAGGATTATGGTTAGGATTCTAGCTTTAAAATGGAAGGATTATGGTTAGGATTCTAGCTTTAAAATGGAAGGATTATGGTTAGGATTCTAGCTTTAAAATGGAAGGATTATGGTTAGGATTCTAGCTTTAAAATGGAAGGATTATGGTTAGGATTCTAGCTTTAAAATGGAAGGGTTATGGTTAGGATTCTAGCTTTAAAATGGAAGGGTTATGGTTAGGATTCTAGCTTTAAAATGGAAGGATTATGGTTAGGATTCTAGCTTTAAAATGGAAGGATTATGGTTAGGATTCTAGCTTTAAAATGGAAGGATTATGGTTAGGATTCTAGCTTTAAAATGGAAGGATTATGGTTAGGATTCTAGCTTTAAAATGGAAGGATTATGGTTAGGATTCTAGCTTTAAAATGGAAGGATTATGGTTAGGATTCTAGCTTTAAAATGGAAGGATTATGGTTAGGATTCTAGCTTTAAAATGGAAGGATTATGGTTAGGATTCTAGCTTTAAAATGGAAGGATTATGGTTAGGATTCTAGCTTTAAAATGGAAGGGTTATGGTTAGGATTCTAGCTTTAAAATGGAAGGATTATGGTTAGGATTCTAGCTTTAAAATGGAAGGATTATGGTTAGGATTCTAGCTTTAAAATGGAAGGATTATGGTTAGGATTCTAGCTTTAAAATGGAAGGATTATGGTTAGGATTCTAGCTTTAAAATGGAAGGATTATGGTTAGGATTCTAGCTTTAAAATGGAAGGATTATGGTTAGGATTCTAGCTTTAAAATGGAAGGATTATGGTTAGGATTCTAGCTTTAAAATGGAAGGATTATGGTTAGGATTCTAGCTTTAAAATGGAAGGATTATGGTTAGGATTCTAGCTTTAAAATGGAAGGATTATGGTTAGGATTCTAGCTTTAAAATGGAAGGGTTATGGTTAGGATTCTAGCTTTAAAATGGAAGGATTATGGTTAGGATTCTAGCTTTAAAATGGAAGGATTATGGTTAGGATTCTAGCTTTAAAATGGAAGGGTTATGGTTAGGATTCTAGCTTTAAAATGGAAGGATTATGGTTAGGATTCTAGTTTTAAAATGGAAGGATTATGGTTAGGATTCTAGCTTTAAAATGGAAGGGTAAGGGTTAGGATTCTATTTTTAAAGTTGACGGATTAAAGATTAATCCAGATTACGGTTAGCTTTTAATGAATCATAAATCTGATGACAACTTTAATCCTCCATCTTCCCCTATAAAACCCTCTCACCTCCTTACCCACCACCTACTAGTTTCATCCTCCCCTTTAAGACCCTCTCACCTCCTTACCCCACCCAAATTTCATCCTCCCCTTTAAGACCCTCTCACCTCCTTACACCACCTAAGTTTCATCCTCCCAAGTTTCATCCTCCCCTTTAAGACCCTCTCACCTCCTTACCCACCACCTACTAGTTTCATCCTCCCCTTTAAGACCCTCTCACCTCCTTACCCCCACCTAAGTTTCATCCTCCCCTTTAAGACCCTCTCACCTCCTTACCCCACCTGTTTCATCCTCCCCTTTAAGACCCTCTCACCTCCTTACCCACCACCTAATAATGTCATCCTCCCCTTTAAGACCCTCTCACCTCCTTACCCCACCTAATAGTTTCATCCTCCCCTTTAAGACACTCTCACCTCCTTACCCCACCTAATAGTTTCATCCTCCCCTTTAAGACCCTCTCACCTCCTTACCCACCACCTAATAATGTCATCCTCCCCTTTAAGACCCTCTCACCTCCTTACCCCCACCTAATAGTTTCATCCTCCCCTTTAAGACAACTAAAATGTGTCGTCATATTTCTCTGTGTGTTTCAATAGAGATTCTACATTTTTTTTGTCCAGGACTAGGCTTGGAGCTCTCCCCTTTAACAGCTCCCGAGTGGTGCAGC